>NW_025192732.1:0-3766 GCF_004010195.1 Chiloscyllium plagiosum | reverse complement strand
CCTTGCCAAAGCTTCCACATCCTTCCTATAATGAGGTGACCAGAACTGTATGCAATACTCCAGGTGTGGCAGCAAAAGAATTTTGTACAGCTGCAGCATGATCTCATGGTTGCAAAACTCAATCCCGCTACTATTAAAAGCTAACACATTGTATGCCTTCTTAACAACCCTATCAACCTGGGTGGCAAATTTCAAGGATCTATGTATCTGGACACCGAGATCTCTCTGCTCATCTACACCACCAAGAATCTTATCATTAGCCCAGTATTCTATATCCCTTTACTCCTTCCAAAGTGAATCACCTCATACTTTTCCACATTAAACTCCATTTGCCACCTCTCAGCTCAGCTCTGCAGCTTATCGATCTCTCTCTGTAACCTACAACATCCTTCTGCACCATCCACAACTCTACTGACCTTAGTGTCATCGGCAAATTTACTAATCCATCCTTCTATACCTTCATCCAGGTCATTTATAAAAATGACAAACAACAGTGGACCCAAAACAGATGCTTGTGGTACACTACTAGTAACTGAACACCAGGATGAATATTTCTCATCAATCACCACCCTTTGTCTTCTTTCAGCTAGCCAGTTTCTGATCCAAACTGCTAAATCACCCCCAATCCCATGCCTCCGTATTTTATGCAATAGCCTACCATGAGGAACCTTATCAAACGCCTTACTGAAACCCATATAGACCATTCCAACTGCTTTACCCTCATCCACCTATTTGGTCACCTTCTCAAAGAACTCAATAAGGTTTTTGAGGCATAACCCACATTTCACAAAACCGTATTAACTATCTCAAATCAGTTTATTCCTCTCTAGATGATGATAAATCCTATGTCTTACAACCCTTTCCAACACTTTACCCACAACTGAAATAAGGCTCACAGGTCTATAATTACCAGGGTTATCTCTACTCCCCTTCTTGAACAAGGGAGCAACATTTGCTATCCTCCAGTCTTCTAGTACTATTTCTGTAGACAATGACAACATAAAGATCAAAGCCAAAGGCATGGCAATCTCCTCCCTGGCTTCCCAGAGAATCCTAGGATAAACTCCATCTGGCCCAGGGGACTTAATTATTTTTACACTTTCCAGAATTGCTAACACCTCCTCCTTGTGAACCTCAATTCCATCTAGTCTAGTAGCCTGTTTCTCAGACTTCTCCTCGACTATATTGTCTTTTTCTAGTGTGAATACTGACAAAAAGTATTCATTTAGCACTTCCCCTATCTCTTCTGACTCCACGCACAACTTCCCACTACTATCGTTGATTGACAGTAATCTTATTCTAGTCATTGTTTTATTCCTAATATAGCTGTAGAAAGCCTCTGGGTTTTCCTTGATCCTATCTGCCAACAACACCTCATTCCCCTCCTGGCTCTTCTTAGCTCCATTTAGGTCTTTCCTGGCTAACTTGTAACTCTTAAGTGCCCTAAATGAGCCATCACATCTCATCCTACCATAAGCCTTCTTCTTCCTCTTGACATTCATGGAAAAAAAAAACGTCTGCAACCACATTAACTTATGTACTAATAAAGCTGGCTGAGTTTGATCTATTCGATTTATGGTGCATGCTTTCTTAAAAGTCAAACTATGCCCTATCACTTTGAAAAGTCGTTTGTCAGCTGATTATTTTGCTTCACCAACAGTAATGTGCAAGCACTGGTTGAAAGCCGTAATAGATATTAAATTGGCATTAATGGATTCTAAGTAGCCCTGATTATGTGAACTCATACAACATTTAGCAACACATAGAAAACACACCTTATATGGTTGAATCTGAAGCCCAAAAAGGGAAAAATGCATTCCTTTAAATTGCTTGAGTTTATATTCATTACAGTGGAGTTGAAACCGGCTTTTAACCCAAAATGCTATCTGGTTCTATTAGCTGGTGGGAGAAAGTGAGGATGCAGATGCTGGAGATCGGGCATAAGCTCTTCATCAGGAATGTGCTCATTCCTGATGAAGAACTTATGCTCAAAACATCGACTCTCTTGCTCCTCAGTTGCTGTCTGACTGGCTGTGTTCTTCTAGCGTCACACATTTTGACACTATTGGCTGGTGCTCCAGCATAAAGTTAGTCCACTGTTGAATCTTCTAAAGCTTTTCTGGGCCTAGCAGAGAAGTCTAATGCCTCATGGTGGGACAAGGAGCTTTGCTAAATCCACATCATGTCGAGACAGGATGATGCAGTCTAACTTGTCTCCACACAAGCCCTTGAAGGTGAGCAACCTCATTAAGTCTCTTCACTGTTCTGCATCTAGGTGGGTGAATAAGGAGTTCATGTTTGCTAATACTTCTACATATGTTGGCTGGATAGTTGGAGATTCAATGTGGGCCTCACCCACATCTCCCTCTAATTCATCCCCTCTACTATCTTTGTCCTTTAAGTTGGTGTCAATGAGATTATTTGCTTGTTCCCTTTTCAAGGGTAGCAGTGCTTTATCATGTTGATATAAAACAATATTTCCCTTTTTTTCACTCTGATCAGAGGTCTCAATCAGATAATTCACTTCTATGGGCTTCTTTATTACTTGATATGGATCATTGAACTAAACCTTTAAAGGTTTACCTAGTGCTAGTTAGTAGCACTAGCACAGTATCCTGGCTGAAAGGTCAGGTCCTGGTAAGTTTGTTTGCTTTGTGTTCCTGCTGTTTGAGAGATTTTCAAGTGTTCCTGGGCTATTTTACAGGCTCCTGAGAGTCACTCTCACAACTCTACTCCTTAGTCCAAGGTAGTGATTTCCTCCTTCTGCTCTAAAGATCTTTCACAAGCTCTCCCACCTGGTGTCCATGAAATGATTCAAATACAGTAAAATCAATGGACTCATTGGTTTAATCCCTGGCATTGAATAGACAATCTAGTTGTTTGTCACTGACATGGTAGATCATTGATTTTAGAGCTTAGTGATACTGTTCTATTGCCTCTGTGATTGTGCACAGTACATTGAAAACTTCCACTGGCTCATGTCCAAGCTACCCATAACTTCCGCAATATTTTGGATATGAAATTTGAGGCCTGGACCATCCAAATCCCAACAGGCAGACTTGACAAGGTGAAGAATTGGTTCAACTCTCTCAATAAGGTTTTGGTGGAAATGATGCTCAAGGGAACAGCCTCTGGGAAATGGCTGGCCATGTCCGCAATGATAAGGTTATACCTATGGCACTCTTTTGTTTTGGGCAGGACCCCAGACATTAAGACTTTAGTAAGGTTAGATCACATGGCATCCAGGGGGAGTTAGCCAAATGGATGCAAAATTGGCTTTAAGGTAAGAGCTGAAAATGTGTTGCTGGAAAAGCGCAGCAGGTCAGGAAGCATCCAAGGAGCAGGAGAATCGACGTTTCGGGCATGAGCCCTTCTTCAGGAATGAGGAAAGTGTGTCCAGCAGGCTAAGATAAAAGGTAGGGAGGAGGGACTTGGGGGAGGGGCGTTGGAAATGCGATAGGTGGAAGGAGGTCAAGGTGAGGGTGATAGGCCGGAGTGGGGGCAGAGAGGTCAGGAAGAAGATTGCAGGTTAGGAAGGTGGTGCAGAGTTTGAGGGTTGGGACTGAGACAAGGTGGGGGGGGAGGGGAAATTAGGAAACTGGAGAAATCTGAGTTCATCCCTTGCGGTTGGAGGGTTCCTAGGCGGAAGATGAGGCGCTCTTCCTCCAGCCGTCGTGTTGCTACTGATCTCCAGCCTCTGCAGTCCTCACTTTCTCCTTTAAGGTAAGAGTCAGAGGGTGTTGGTAGAGGGTTGTTTTTTTGGAAG
>NW_025192731.1:0-3766 GCF_004010195.1 Chiloscyllium plagiosum | reverse complement strand
AAAAAAACTGGTTGAGGCAGGTACAATAGCAACTTGCAAAAAAATAATTAAATGCATAGATTCGAAGAGTTTAGCGTGATATGGTTCAAATGTGGGCAACTGGAATTAGTTGAGTGGGCAGCACAGACCAGTTTGGGCCGAAGGGCCAGTTCCCATGCTCCATCACTCTATGACTCAATGACACTCCATTCAATAGTTTACTATCCTTCTGTGACAAACTTCCCATAACGCATGAAATACTGTTTGTGATGAAAGCTAGCACGTTGACGTCCCCTGTCTGTAACCCGCTGCAGGCTTTCTACCATCACTTGGCATCTTGCTCAATGACTATCTTGGTTATGAACACACTGAACTCCAATCCAGTCAGTCTCTTCATCTAAAATCATTGACATAGATTGCAAATACGTGATTACCTCATACTGACTCCAGAGGCACTCCACCAATTTTCAAGTTTCCAACCTAAAAACAAATGTTTAAACCCTGTTGTCTATTAGCTGAGAGTTTCCCAAGGCTCCCCTGTTTCTGTGTTATGATTTGGAGATGCCGGTGTTGGACGAGGGTGTACAAAGTTAAAAATCACACAACACCAGGTTATAGTTCAACAGGTTAAATTGGAAGCACACTAGCTTTTGGAGTGACGCTCCTTCATCAGGACCTTGGGTTCATGTCACATTACAGATGATCACCATTCCACCACACACACACACACACACAGATATTCCTACACATAACACTCTCACATACACACGGACACAGGTACACATAGTCGCTCATACAGACACCCATACACACCCTTATAGACACACACACTCCCAAATTCACACATGCACCCCCTCACAGACTTAAGACACTCTGCACTCACTACACACGCACACACTTTCTCACACTCACAACCCCCGCCCCAGACAGGCAGACACACACAGACAGACAAAGACCCACATGCACCAATGCACCGATCCTAACTAGCTGAATGGGATATTCCTCTTCCTCTGTTACAGCGTTAAGGGGTTGAGTAAGAGAATAACACATGGATGTGGAGTAGCGGGTGACAAATTCAGCCCTTCGAGCCTGTTGCACCATTCAGAATGCTTATTGTTAATGTGAGTGTGGCTGAACATCGCTTTCCTGTCTGTTTTCTTGTTCATCAAAACCAGATGGAAGCTTATCTTGAACGTTTTCAGTAAACCACTCCTCACTGTACATTAGGAATGAGAACACCATGGATCACACAATCCTAAACAGAAAGGCCATCCTTTACCTCAGTCTGAAGTGGCAATGCCTTATTCTCAAAGTCTGTTCACCTCAAACCAATCACAAGTCGTTTGGAATGTAACGCTATAACAATTAGGAAAAGATATCGAACATGCAACCGCTCAAACCTGACCACCTTTCCATTAACTCTCTTCAAACAAATACCTACCAAATGCAGCCTCCACTGAACAGGCGGGAAGGCAATACCAGACAACACAGTGCCATAAGAGCATAGGAAAATGGAACAAAAGGAGACAATTGAGATAACGTCTGCTGTGTTGGTTGAAAACAGCTGAAGCATTTCTCAGAACTATTCTCCAGCTTTCCCAACTGACTATTGGTTGCTTATTCATGAAAAATGTATCTATCTCTGTTTTAAAGAAACGACTGTGCCTGTCTGTGTGTGGGGTTGACTGGCCGCATTGTTTGCGATATTTATAAATGTGATTATTTATTGTCAATATAAAATACAGTGAAAAATATGTACATTTACCGAACACAAGCGCCACTCATCTTTACTTCGAATACACCAAGAAAAAAAGTGAAAAAGCGTTCACTTTTACATTATCCGCTGTTACAGTCTCTTTCCTGGCTACACCAGCCGACACCATGTCACTATCAGGGGGACACTCTGAGCTACAGCAACCCACACCATGTTGCTGCCAGGGGGACACTCCGGGCTACACCGGCCCACACCATGTTAATGTCAGGGGGACACTCCGGGCTACACTGGCCCACACCATGTAACTGTCAGGGACACACTCTGTTCTACACCAGCCCACACCATGTCACTCTCAGGGGGACACTCTGTTCTATACCAGTCCACACCATGTCACTGTCAGTGGGACACTCTGTCCTACACCAGCCCATACCATGTCACTGTCAAGGGAACACTCTGGGCTACACCATCCCACACCATTTCACTGTCAGGGGGACACTCCGGGCTACAACAGCGCACACCACGTCACTGTCAAGGGAACACTCTGGGCTCTACCATCCCACACCATATTGCTCTCAAGGGGACACTCGTGGATATAGTAGCCCACATCATCTAACCATGCAGTGTCTTCCATCATTTGATTGTCGAAGGTGCAGATGTTATCTACAAAAATGTGTAGGTTAGGTGAATTGACCACGCTAAATTGCCCGTAGCGTTTGGTGAAGGGGTAAATGTAGATGAATGGGTCTGGGTGGTTTGTGCTTCGGCGGGTTCGTGTGGACTTGTTGGGCCGAAGGGCCTGTTTCCACACTGTAAGTAATCAAAAAAAATCTACCTACTTGGTAATGTTCTCTATGAGGACAGTAATCAAAATCATACACTTGCCCTTTACTATGGAACAAACCGGACCCTCTTTGCTGTGAGGGCATACCGGGTTTGCTGAGGAGATGGACGTGATTATAAGAGTATGTCCTTACCTCCTGCTAAGTTCAAGCGGTCTCCTTGCCCAAGCGGGTTAGACCACAAATAAGATAGTTTCAATTTTGATGGCTAATAATTCCTGCAGATCCTCCTCAGGAAAAGGTGCTCGGAAATGTGTAAGCCACAAACTGGGCTTTCCTGTTAACCAAAGCCTCACCACCCCTCCAATGCACTCAGAATACAGATGAAACTGAACGTTTGATAGGAAAACCCCAGCCCCATTCCCGGTAGATGGGCAGGGAACAGCAGTTATGAAAAATGCCCCTACAACTACATCACAGGGATTACCTATTTCATTCAGGACAATGAAGTTAGTCGCTTTGTCTTCGCTGAAAATAATAACATCCGGGTTTAGTATAGCTAATGGAGGGGGCTTCTCAATTAGAAACAGGCCTGTCTTTGCGACTACCCTGAAAATACGGGTAGTCCATAGCTACAAAATATGGTTGCACTGCGGACTTAGGGTAAAAACTGTTCGTTAGAAAAGTGGTGGGTCTTTCAGTAAGAGATGTGATTATTATCCCAGACCGGATCCTTCCATCCCACAATTAAGAATATGGAGGTGCTATTAGGCGTCTCATAGTAAGGTGTGTCCCATTACCAATACCACAAAGATCCTGAATACCCGCAATAACAGAGACCCACTCCTCCAGTTGGCAAATGCATGAGATGCGAGGTGCCACAGGGAAGCATTGGCGATTGGTACATTGGACCAGGGCACATGGAATAAACATAGTCACATTCACAGAAGTGCATCCCCATCCTGTACAGTTGTAACAAAATGGATAGACTTCCACGGACTTATTAGAGGATTTCCACAGGCAGCTAGCAGGTGGGGATAAGTAATTATCAAAGGAAACATTATAGCCGGTAACCACCTTACAGGTATTCCATACTCCGAAGTTGGGACTCAGGAGGGGGAAAGGGGTCAAAGGGTCCTTTTTGTTTGTGTGCGCGTTTGGGTGTGTGTGTGTGTGTCAAATATTTTCACTGGCCTGCACTACACTAATACGTAGTTGAGCTTTGCCAGATGTATCATACATGTCAGCTAATTGGAAAACCACAGGCAGTAGTAAAACCTGCACCTTTAATACC
>NW_025192730.1:2474-3766 GCF_004010195.1 Chiloscyllium plagiosum | reverse complement strand
TATCGAACACGGGGACCTGATGGGTGAGATACAGAGATTCTTGAAAGAAGAAGGTGTTTGTAAAATTTGTCTTAATTGCACAGAGCATTGAGTATCAGGGCTGAGACTTTGTGTTGCAGCAGTAGTTGACATTGGAATGAACTGCCAGAGGAAGTGGTTAATGCAGATACAGTAACAATATTTCTGAGACATTTGGACAGATACAGGAACTGCATAGATCTCGACAGATATGGGCCAAACGCAGCTAAGGGAATTCGTTTAATTTGGGAACACTGGTTGGTATGGATAAGCGGTGCTGAAGGATCTGTTTGTGTTGTACGACTATCTGACTTTATGGTGCAGTAGGCTCAAAGTAGGAAGCTGGTGAGCTAGTGGGGGATAGATTGTGAATGTGACAGAGTTTGAGCTGGTAGGCGGTGAGATGTTGGGTGGCTGCTGGGTAAGTCTGGCAGTGTGGCATCAAGGGAAATTATAATGGTCACAAGGAAATAATTTGATCGCGTTGTGCTTGGTAAGAGAGAGGTACTATGAGCAGAAATGCAGGAAGCCTATCTGGTGCCAAGATGGTTAGTTGAGTGGTCAGCAGGCTGCAGGGCTGGATGGATGGGTAGTGTGCCAGGCTGGTAATTTGAAAGGTTAGGGCAGTCCGGAGCTGGTTGGGTTGAGGTGGACTGGCTGCGAGGCTGGTTTGTTGAGCTGTTAACAGGGTACCAGGCTGGTCAGTTGAGAGAAGGGCAGGGTGTCAGGCTGGTTATTTGAGAGTTCAATAGGTATCAGTCTGGTTAGTTCAGTGCTGCTCAGAGTGTCGGCGCGGTTAGTTGAGAATTTGGCAGAGTACCTGGGTGTTTAGTTAAGAAGTGGGCAGTGTGCCGGGTTCTTTAGTTGAGATGTTGGCAGGATGTCAGACTGGTTATTTGAGAAGTGGTTGGGTGTTTGGCTGGGGAGTTGAGTGGGAAGCAGGGTGCTGGGCTGGTTAGATGAGCGGTTTGCAGGGTGTCGGACTGATTAGTTGAGAGGTGAGCAGGGTGCCATGCTGGTTATTTGAGAGGTGGGCAGGTTGTTGGGTTGGTTAGTTGAGAGGTGGACAGTGTGTCACACTGGTTAGTTGAGAGGTGGGTGGCCAGTCGGGTTGGAGCGTTGAGTGGCTCAGAAGGGTATTGGGCTGTGGATATAATGACAAAACGTTAAGCTCGGAGTCTGACGAAGTCACAGGCGGTAAAGGGAAGTTGGGAACAGAGCTATAGTGCAATATGCACAGATTGACTTGGGTAAGTTGAGAGTTCAGTGGTGAA
>NW_025192730.1:0-2264 GCF_004010195.1 Chiloscyllium plagiosum | reverse complement strand
TTTAATGGTCCTCTTTGTTTCAGAGGCCTCCAGAATTCAGATAATTGTCAAGTCGATCAATGAACTTCTAGGCAATGAGCATGATATCAGCTGTGACAGATATTCTCTCAGTCCCAGTGCTCTGCAACTGCCTTATTTCCAGAGAGCGGATTTTGGCTGACATTGATAAGCTGGGAAGGTACAATGGACTCGAAACGTTCACTCTGGTTTCTCTCCACAGATGCTGCCAGTTGTTGGGTTTCTCCAGCAACTTCGGTTTTCATTTCCAATTCCAACTTCCGCGTTTTCTTGGTTTGTATTTTGTGAAAACTCTATGCTCGTCACTTGCAATCCAATGAAAGAGCCAGTTGGTGAGATTTTCAGCAGTTACTCTTCGTCAGATCAGGGTGTTCCTGTTTCTAAATTATATAGTAATGGTCAAGGTAGAGGGCATGTTTCTGAAGAGGGAACCAATAGATCATGATCAACGACTGATTGGAAACTAAAATAAATTCAAGGTATACGAAAGATTTTAGCAGGAACACACTGGTATACATTTACAGCTGAGGAAGCATTTGGGTAACCAATAAGGTCGAATTAACAGAAACTAACTTGCTCAACTGGTCATTCTATCCTTGAGACTGCATCTCCCCCCAAACTGTATGGACTTGTCTTCTCCTGTCAGCAACACAACACTGACGTTTCTGTGATCTTTGGTTGTTTGGCCATGGACTATAACACTGACGTTACCAAGGTGACCTGGAACAAAGGTGGGGGACCAATCACGACTGCAGTGAAGACTTATCCATCCGTGAGGAACAACAATGGAACTTACACCCTGAGCAGCCAGTTGACCCTGCCTGAGTCAGAGGCAGATTGCAGCAAACTCTCCTAAGAGGTTCAACACAGCGGGTCAAAGCAGAGCACTGGAATGCTATGTAAATCTTTTAGGAACTGAGGCGAACAGCACACGTGTGGTTAACATGAATAGGGCATGAGTTATAATACATTTGACATCGTCATAGAGGTAGAGAGTACAGGAAAAGTTCCTGAGGTCCATCCAGTCTACGCCGAACAATAACAGCCCCTAACTATTCCAGTCCACTGAATGCTATGTAAATCTTTTAGGAACTGAGGCGAACAGCACACGTGTGGTTAACATGAATAGGGCATGAGTTATAATACATTTGACATCGTCATAGAGGTGGAGAGTACAGGAAAAGTTCCTGAGGTCCATCCAGTCTACGCCTAACAATAACAGCCCCCTAACTATTCCAGTCCACTATATTCGCAAGTGATGCATTGCTTTGTGTGACTTGACATTTCTTATGTGCATCTGCATATTTCTCACATGTTATTCGGTGCCGAGCCTATTCAAGACTTACTCACACTGAGCTGCAGATTCACACACTCTGTGTGATTTTGGTTTCCCCAATATCCTCCTGTCCTTACCTTAACCCTATGCACTTGAGACATTGCTCCATCCATTAAGAGGAAAGGATTTGTCCTGTTTACTCTGTGTATGTCTACCATAATTCTAGACATCACAATCATCTTCTCTCTCATTCTTCTCTGCTCCAAGTAAAACCCCAGTTTGGTAAATGACATTCCATAACTTAAAAACTTCCAGCCCAGGAAAAGACCTGGAAAATGTCAATAATGCTGCCTTCTGTGTATTCACATTCCTTCCATAACATGCAGTCCTATGCATCACACAATGCTTCATGTCTGGCCTTACCAGTGTTTTATTAATTTCCAGTATCATCTCCCAGCACCTAATGTAAATGTCTTGGCTCATTAAAACAAATACCCGACACACATTCTTAGTCTTTTTATCCACCTGCCACATTACTACAAGGGATCGATGGGCATGCACACCAAAGATCCTCAGTCCTTTTCACGGTTTCACCAATCAAAACGTAATACCTCTTAGTTGCTTCTGACCAAGTGCATACGTTACACTTATCCAGAATGATTTCCATTTTCTATTTCTCACCACAAGTTGCCAACCCTTCTGTACCTTGCTGCAATCTAAAGCTACCATGCTTACTACTTACCAACACGGCAATTTTCGTTTCATCTGTGAACTTAATGGCCATATCTCCTGCATTGTATTCTAAATAGATTTTACATAATAGAAATATCAATAAATCAACACTGATCCCTGCAGAACACCACTAGATATTTACTTCCATCCACACAAACATTCTATGACCATTACCCTTTGCACTCCGGCATTCAGCTAACTCAGCGTTCAATTCGTCAAATTAACTTGATCTCATCTG
>NW_025192729.1:0-3766 GCF_004010195.1 Chiloscyllium plagiosum | reverse complement strand
TTCCAGCGCCACTCTAATCCAGACTCGGGTTTCCAGCATCCGCAGTCTCTCTATTCTCGGTAGTTATCCTTTTGTCCTTCATGTATTTGTAAAAACCCTTTGGATTCTCCTTAATTCTGTTTGCCAAAGCCATGTCATGTCCCTTTTTGCTCTCCTGATTTCCCTCTTAAGTATACTCCTACTGCCTTTATACTCTTCTAAGGATTCACTCGATCTATCCTGTCTATACCTGACATATGCTTCCTTCTTTTTCTTAACCAAACCCTCAATTTTTTTAGTCATCCAGCATTCCCTATACCTACCAGCCTTTCCTTTCACCCTAACAGGAATATACTTTCTCTGGATTCTCGTTAACTAATTCCTGAAGGCTTCCCATTTTCCAGCCGTCCCTTTACCTGCAAACATCTGCCTCCAATCAGCTTTCGAAAGTTCTTGCCTAATACCGTCAAAATTGGCCTTTCTCCAATTTAGAACTTCAACTCTTAGATCCGGTCTATCCTTTTCCACTTTGTATAAGTGAAACATGCAGACCAGTGAAGGTTATAATACGATTTCTGATCTCTCCCCATATGACAACAAAGGATGCTTACATTGATCTCTGTAATTGTCAGCTAAGGGCAACCCATTCCTGCTTGCTTCTCAGGCTTTTTTTCCCAGTGTGCAAGGGTCAACTAGAAGGGAGCACAGATTCAAGGTGAGAAGGGTTAAGTTTAGGGGAGAAGTGTAGGTAAATATTTTCACCCACATGGTGATGGGGTACCTGGAATGCAGTACTAGTGGAGATGGTTGAAGCGGGCATGTTAGCAATGTTTAGGGTGTATCTTTGTAGACACATGAACAGGAGATGAATAGAGGGATAGAAACTACACAGGCCTAAATAAAGACGAGGAATCAATGCAGGCTTGGTGGGCCAACGGGATAATTCCCGTGCTGTATTAAATTGAATAGCCCTGTTTGAATGGGAGATGTAGGAGAAGAATCTAATGTAGTCAGCTGAAACTGGAAAGTCGCTCTCACTCTCACTGAGTGCATTTAAACAAGGAGCAGGCTCAGGGAGTTGGGAACCTGCAAGCAAACCCAAACATGCTGGGCATCCTGTGTGGCAGAACACTAGGAGTGACGTTCTTCAGTGGGCATTCATTGCATACACATGGACCCCAACTGGCAACCATCCACAAACCTTCTCACCCCAGACATAATCAGGCCAAAGGTAGGAAGTTGGCAGTGTTCCCTCCTGCCCAATTAAATGCTGCGTCTCCAAACCTGCATCTGGAGAGTGGATTAAATTCTATTTTCCCTCAAATAAATGTTATCATTATGTTAATGGCCGAATCAGATAAATTATTCAACAGAAAAAAAGACCCCCCTCCCCCCAACCACTTCATTCTTTCCCAATAAATCATGGTTGTGGCTACAATTACAACATTTAAAAGACATTTGGATAAGTACATGAATAGGAAAGGTTTGGAGGGATATAGGCCAGGAACAGACAGGTGGGACTAGTTTAGTTTGGGATTATGTTCAGCATGGACTGGTTGGACCAAAGGATCTGTATCCATGCTCTATGACTCTGTAAATAGAACCTCGCCATGCTAATATCCCTTCTCTCTTCTTGAAAACAATCATTTGAAATTTGAGTAGGTAAACAATACTCGAGGAGCATAGACATTATGGTGCAGTAGCATTATTTGTCCGGCTGGTTTCGATTAGATTACTTACAGTGTGGAAACAGGCCCTTCGGCCCGACAAGTCCACACCGACCCACCGAAGCGCAACCCACCCAGACCCATTCCCCTACACCTAACACTACGGGCAATTTAGCATGGCCAATTCACCTAACCTGCACATTTTTGGACTGTGGGAGGAAACCAGAGCACCCGGAGGAAACCCACGCAGACACGGGGAGAATGTGCAAACTCCACACAGACAGTCGCCTGAGGCAGGAAATTGAACCTGGATCTCTGGCGCTGTGAGATAGCAGTGCTAACCACTGTGCCACCATGCCACCCACCTAGTTCCTTAAACATTATTTCTAGTGAAATCATAAGTTTTTTTTAAATTCAAGAACAATTTTGCCAGAGATACAACTCAGAGTGATCCCTTGTGAATTTGTTCACAACTCATAAAGCAATTGTAAAAACATGCAAATTGCCACCTCTTAGAAAGCAGAAAATATTGTTAAATTGTTACTTGCATTCCATGGAAAACCTATCAAGGAAAGTGAGACTGAGTGTCTGGCATTTTTATTATGTCCGCAGCTGGCTCACATGGTGCCATTGTAATGGAGCTTGTTTTGTGTGCACTGGCCCTGACTTCAGTGATACAACTGAGGCAACTGTACCCTTTTCTGCTGTGAAGTAGTTGGCTGGATTGTGGGTTTACAGACCAGTGTGATGCCAACAGCGTGGTTTCAATTCCCATCACTGGTTTAAGGTTAGCGTGGAGGACTCTCCTTTTCAACCTCTTCCCTCACCTGAGGTTTGGTGGCACTCAGTTTAAATCATCACCAGGCATTTCTCTCCAATGAGAGAGCAGCCCCGATAGTCTGATGAGACTATGGCAACACAAGAGGTAGATCAAGTACTAGAAGAGCCCAGTGTTAAAAGAGAGACAAATTTATTTTTAAAAGCTCAGAACTCAGGGGCGGCACAGTGGCTCCATGGCTAGCATTGCTGCCTCACAGCATCAGGGACCCGGGTTCAATTCCCACCTCGGGCAACTGTCTGTGTGGAGTTTGCACATTCTTCCCAAGTCTGCATGGATTTCCTCCACAGTCCAAAGATGTGCAGGTTAGGTGAATAGGCCTTGCTAAATTGCACATAGAGTTAGGTGGATTAGTCAGGGATAAATGTAGGTGTGTGTGTTTCTCATCAAAGGGTCGGTGTGGACTTGTTGGGCCAAAGGGTCTGTTTCCACGCTGTAGGTTATCTATCTAATACGAGCATTCCTTAAAAAAAACAAAGTGCAAATGACAAGAGGTTGCACGAGATGAAAACCATGGTGTTAGTGTCAGAACTTTGCCATATTCTGTACCTTTTTAGAATATTGCACGAGGACATTATAGCCAAGGTAAATTCAACTGAGAGGAGGGGGAGTGGCATTTTTGATTAGGAATAACATTACAGCTGTGCTGAGGGAGGATATTCTCGGAAATACATCCAGGGAAGTTATTTGGGTGGAACTAAGAACTAAGAAAGGGATGATCACCTTATTGGGATTGTATTATAGACTTCCCAATAGTCAGAGGGAAATTGAGAAACTTGTAAGGAGATCTCAACTATCTGTAAGAATAATAGGATAGTTATGGTAGGGGATTTTAACTTTCCAAACATCGACTGGGACTGCCATAGTGTTAAAAGTTTAGATAGTGAGGAATTTCTTAAGTGCGTACAAGACAATTTTCTGATTCAGTATGTAGATGTACCTACTAGAGAAGGTGCAAAACTTGAGCTACTCTTGGGAAATAAGGCAGTGCAGGTGACTGAGGTGTCAGTGGGGGAGCACTTTGGGGCCAGCGACCATAATTCTATTCGTTTTAAAATCGTGATGGAAAAGGATAGGCCAGATCTAAGAGTTGAAGTTCTAAATTGGAGAAAGACCAATTTTGATGCTATTAGTCAAGAACTTTTGAAAGCTGATTGGAGGCAGATGTTTGCAGGTAAAAGGGATGGCTGGAAAATGGGAAGCCTTCAGAAATGAAATAACAAGAATCCAGAAAAAGTATATTCCTGTTAGGGTGAAAAGAAAGGCTGGTAGTTATAGGGAA
>NW_025192728.1:0-3765 GCF_004010195.1 Chiloscyllium plagiosum | reverse complement strand
TCATCGACATTGTAACGTTTATTGGCAGCACCGGCAGGTGTGGGATGTATTCATGAGAAACAGAGTTAAAAATCATACAACACCAGGTTATAGTCCAACATGTTTATTTGAAAGCACTAACTTTCGGAACACTGCTCCTTCATCAGGTGTTTGTGGCGCAGAATCATAGGAGAATTTATAGCAAAAGATCGCAGTTACATGCAACAGAAATGATATAGAACAAACTTCGATTGTTGTGAAGTCTTTCATCTTTTAGAATGGGTTGCAGGTTTTGATTCATTAATATGTAAATCCAAGAACTTGTTTGAAGACACATTCTCGAGACAACTTAAGGTCTGTATCCCAATCTTGAGTGAGACTGGTTCTATTTCCAAAGTAGGAATTTATAAAATCTCACATGGATTGACTGCCTGCAGATTGTATTTTGCTCAAAAAGCGCACAATGTATCTGCAAATATAATTCTGCAAATTCAAAATCACACAAAAGCCTTATATGTAAGTGTGCATGCATGAGAGTATGTGTGTGTGCGCGCGAGCTTGATAAAGTGTGTGAGTGATAGAGTATCAGCCTGTGAGAGGGTGTATTTGTGTGTGTGTCTGAGAGAGTGATCTGTGTGAATGTGAGCGTGTGTGAGTGTATGCTTTGAGTGGGTGTGAGAGAGCGTGACAGTGAAGTGGGGTTACCTGTCATGTGACATGAACCCAAGGTCCTGTTTGAGGCCATCCTCATGTGTTCTGAACTTGGCTACCAGCCTCTGCTGGGCCACTAAAACTGAATAAGCAGTTACATAGCACACATTGGAGAGGGCAAGGTGGGATTTGTCTTTCGATTTGCAAAAGGTGGGAGGTTCTGGCTGCTGGAAACTATGGAAAACAAATGCTGGAGGACCTTCGGCTCAATGAGATGCAACTGGAAGCCAGGCTGCAGAATCCTTAAACCCCCTACACTGTGGAAACAGGCCCTTTGGCCCAACAATCCACACTGACCTCTGTTCGAGCATCCCACCCAATAACCTCCATAGCTAATCCCTGAACTTAGAACGCCCAATTCACTCTAAGCTGCACACCTTGGGAGGAAACCAGAGCACCCAGAGATGGGAGGGGGTGGGGAGGGTAGAAAACTGCAAACTCCACACAATCACCCTGAGGGTGGGATCGAACTCAAGTCCCTGGCACTGTGAGGCAGCGGTGCTAACCACTGAACTGCTGCCGCGCCGCCCACACTCTTGCATTGAAGGAATCGATTGACTTCATTCCAGGATTGAAGGAATCGATTGGCTTCATGCCAGTCCTGGTGAAACTCCAGCCCGTTTGGGAAATTGAATTTGCTTCCACAGAGTTTCCACGGTGCAGGGGTCATTGCGTCTCAGCAGCTTCGACGATCCAAAGAAGGGCTCGTCTACAGCGAGAACACTCGTCCACATTTCGCTACAGAGTTAAAGTTCTCTGCACAGTCAGAACCCTGGAACACTCCCACGCAGGCTGCGTGTAATCACGGGGCTTCTCAAGTCACGTTGATGTTCGAAATAATTTCCCCTCCTGGATTCAAAAGCTGCTGATATTCAGGCCCTGAGTAAATTTCTTGTGCACGCCTGAACAACAAATCCTCCTCTGCTAATACCTTGAGAAAACAGATCATTGCTGTCAGTGCAGGGCAGGAAATAGGATAAGAGAATTCTAGTTTGTACCGAGCAGCCTTCCCTATCTCCTCCCCAAAATCTGTCTCCCATTTCCTCCACCTTTCAATGGATTCCAACTCGAATTCATCCTTCCATCCTCCTATTTTTGCCCAGCTCCCCTCACCGGAAAGTGCTGACTCTCGGTTCAGTTTCTTAGTCACTTCTTGCCGTTCCCAGTATATTGCCCACATCTTTACTTCGTTTTTAAAACAGAAAGGCAGTGGTTTGCTGATGCCAGGATCTGAGGGAAATTGCGCTCACGCTCCAGATTCTCTCTCACGTCATTCACAAAAATCTGCACTGCACATGTGCAAAGAAGGGGATGCTGGGAGTGGGTGGGACGCTTCTTTCCCCACGCACTGACCCACATCCATTCTCTCTCCCCACACTCTGCACACCCATTCTCTCTCTCTCTGTCAAACGCTCTGCCCCACCCTGTGCACCCCCAGGGTTTCTCTAACTCCAATGCTCTGTCCCCGGGTCGATTTCTCTCTCTCTCTCTACTCCCAGCCTCTGTTTCCCGTCCAATTTCTCTACCTGCACCCCCATCCTCATCCTTTCTTGTGCATCGAGCCCTCTTTGTTCACTGTATCAGCCCTTCTCAGGATAGAAAGAGCGTGGATGGTCTTGACTCTACCTGGGAGATGGGAGGGTGTGGTATGAGAAATGGTTGATCTTTAACATTGAGAATCGCTAAAATGTTATTTTCAAAAGCATCAGTAAAGTTTGAAAACAAATTCAATTATTTTTTTTAAAACGTGCATTTTTCTGAAACTTGCATTGAAATCTGTGCAATTAGGCCACAGTTGAGGACAAGCTGTAAGGATGGAATGGCCAATTCCTCGTCTTGTGAAGTTGGTTCAGATTAATTAGAAATAGAGTCATAGAGTTGCAGAGCAGGGAAACAAGCCTTTCGGTGCATGCCAACCACATATTCTAAATTAATCTGGTGATCCATTTGCCACCATTTGGCCTATATCTCTCTCAACCCTTCCTATTCATATACCCATCCAGATGCCTTTTAAATGTTGTAATTGTTCCAGCCTCGACCACTGGCTCTGGCAGTTCATTCCATACATATACCACGCTCTGCATGAAAATGTTACCAGTTCGGTCCCATTTAAACCCCCTCTCACCCTAAACCTATGCCCCTCCAGTTTTGGCCTTCCTCTACCCTGGGGAATAGACATTCAAAAATTGAGCAGCCAGACAAAATGCAAAAGGAATAAACTGGTGAGCCCCAGGAAAACAAACAAGTCTGATTCCAGCCTTTTTTTCTCTCCGATTGGCAGTTGGACCAGCATCTCCACTGGGCATACTGCGCATGCTTCTCGATGTCAGGAAGCATTGCGCATGTACGCTGGTGTCAGCAAAATACTACGCATGCTCTTTACTGTCAGCGGAAACGGCACACAACATTCTTGAACGACCAATAGGAAGCCCTGAAGGACCGGAAGGAGTGTGGTCCTCCTGCCATTGAGAGCCTCCTCCCTATTGTCTGAATGCGGAAGTTGGACTATGCGCTTGTGAAGGTGTTCCTGCTCCTCTCTCTTTGCATGAAGATTGAACTTCATCCCAGACTGCAACTTCTTACCTCTGTCCAACATCTGTGAGTACAACACCCTCTTCTCACCCCCTTTTCCATTTCATTTTTTCCCTCTGATGTTCAGTTCTTGACTTGCAGCAAAGTTGGTTCAGGTATGTGTCTTAATTGGCAAACACATGGTAAATGTAGTAACGCAGTGTGAAATTATAGCCTTTCCTATGAAATAAAAACAGAAAGGAGGTACATTGTTTAAATGGTGATATATTGGGATTTGGAGAAAGTGAGGACTGCAGATAACGGAAATCAGAGTCGAAAATTGTGGCGCTGGAAAAGCACAGCTGGCCAGACAGCATCCGAGGTGCCGAACAGTCAACGTTTTGGACAAAAGCCTTTCATCAGGAATGATGTGTGGATGTACAAACGTGCCTCAGCTACCTTCTGGTCAGGCTTTCTACTCCAGTCAATGCCAGTTGTCACATATGTGCATCAAGCAATCAGCAAGGCAAATGGTATATTAGCAAGAGGAATTGAGTTCAAAGT
>NW_025192727.1:0-3765 GCF_004010195.1 Chiloscyllium plagiosum | reverse complement strand
AACTTGTGTTCCACAACTTGCAGCTTTCCTCGCTAAGCTGTTCCTGTACAGTTGCAACGCCAGCATGCACTCTGCCCTGCACACAAAAGGCAAGACAAGTCCAATCCGGCGAAACAGCGCCCCAACAGTCTGCTTTCGGTCTTTTCGGTCACTTTCAGAAGTAAGTTTAGGTATATGCCATCCAGTTAGCAGACCTATCTCTCCTCATGCTTTTCAAATTTCCAGCACATCCTGCTTCTTAACATCAATATCTTCGAGCATATCAACCTGTTTTACGCTGTCCTTACATACTACAATTCCCTCTTAGTCGTGAACACTGAAGCAATGTATTAATTGAAGATCACTCCCAAATCCTCCAAATCCAGGCACAGGTTCCTTCAGTTATCCCTTATCAGCCCTACACTCACTCTGACTCTCCTTTTGATCCTCACATAAGTGTAGAGCGCCTTAGACTTTTACTTAATCCTACCCATCAAGGATTTTTCATGCCCTCTTTCCTGAGTGCATTCTTCAGTTCCTTCCTGGTCATCTTCTAACCCTCTGGAGCTCTGTCTATGTTTTCTTCCTGAACCTTACGTAAGCTTCCTTCTTCCTCTTAATTAAATGTTCCATATCTCTTGCCATCCATGTTTTCTTCCCCCTACCATCCCTTCCTTGCCTCACTGGGACAAACCAATCAAGCACTAGCAGCAAGTGCTCGATAAACAACCTTCACATTTCGGTCGTGAATCTCTCCGAGAATATTTTTTTTCCAAATTGTGTTCCACAGCTCCTACGAAGAGTATGGCAATTCCCCATCCCCCAATTAAATACTTTCCCATACCGTTTGCTCCTATCCTTGCCCATGACTATGGTAAAAATCGAGGAGTTGTGATGAACATCACTGAAATTCTGCCCCATCGATCGATCTGATGCATGACCTGGTTCGTTGCCAAGTATCAAATCCAATATGGCCTACCCTCTAGTCGACCCATCTGCACACTGAGCCAGGAATACTTCCTGGACACACCTGACCAAATTAGCTCCATCCAAAGTATTTGCACTAAGGAGGCTCCAATCAATATTAGGGAAGTTGAAGTCACTCATACCAACACTTCTGTTACTTCTGCATCTTTCCAAAACCCGTCTCCCAATCTGCTCCACCGTGTCTCTGCTGTTATTTGGAGGGTTACAGCAAACTTCCGATAAAGTGACTGCGCCTTTCCTGTTTATGAATTCCACCAATACTGACTCAGCAGACAAACCCTCCTTGACAACCGACAGAGCTGCTTTCTGCAGCTCTGATGTTCCCCTGATTAGGAATGCCGCTCCCCTACCTCATTTACCCCCATCTTTATTGCTTTTGAAGAAACAACCCTGGAATATTCAAAAACCATTACTGCTGCTGATAGCTAAGTCAACATAATGGCCACAGCATCATAGCTCCAAGTACCGATAAGTGCTCTAAGTTCACCACTCACATTCTGAAAATTCTTGTGTTTAAATAGACACACTTCAAATCATCACACTGACTGTAACTTTGCCCTAGCAATTGCCTATCCTTCTACACAGTCTCTCTGTGCGCTGCATCTGCCATTTCACCTGTTACCCCATCCTCTGATCTTTGATGCGGTTCACATCTCTCTGGCAAACGAATTTAAACACTTCTGAAGAGCTTTTGCGGATCTTCTGCAGGGATATTGGTGCCCCTGCAGATCAAGTTCCCTAATGTGGTCTGTGAGGAGCTAGATTTGGGGGCACTTCTCGCAGGGAAGTCAGCAGGGACACTAGCGGTGACCCTTCCTTCCCACATTCTGCAGGAAAAGCATGCAACTGCCCGTGCCTACATCTCCTATGCTCTAATTTGTCAAAAGAGGTTAATAAAAATGCAACTTTACCTCACCAACCCTCCCCATAGTATCTTCATTTATTGGATAGAGAGGAGGACGGGTGCGAGACACGAGACATGTCGTGCTCCAGATTTAGCTGTTGCCTGAATATACTACTTCACTTGCCGAGCAGTTGACGTGTCTGCTTCCGCTGTTCTTTAGATTATATGCCAACGATTCACGAAGTAATTATTTAATATTTAGTCTTAGCTTCCTGGCTGTGCCTGGCTCGTGCTTTCTCGACTCTCGCTGCTGAAATTGTAAATTAATCTCTTCCCCTTTGTCAGTACTTAGCCCCTGACCCGCTGTTCATATGCTAACACATGGGTGTTTAAAATGTTGCGATCGTATCCGTTTCCACGACTTCTCTGGCAGCTCATTCCATGCACGCACCACCCTTTCTGTGACAAATAGGTCCCTTAGTTCCCTTTAAATATTTCCCCTCTCATCCTAATCTTACACACACGAGTTTTGGACTCCACAACTCAGTGGAAAGTCCTTGCCTACATATCCCCTGTCTCCGTGAGTTTCCTCCCGTTGCTATGCTTTCTTCCCACAATCCAAAGATGTGCAGGTTACATCAATTGGCCATGGTAAATTGCCTATAGTGTTCAGAGGTGTGAAGTTGGGTTCTTTATTCACGGGTAAATATAGGATAATAGGGAAGGGGATGCGTTTGCGTGTGACATTCGTTGGAGGGTTGGTTAAGACTTATTAGGCTGAAGGGTCTATATGAATTCTGTTGGCATTCGTGACTCTATGATTCTCTGTCCCGCATGATTGCATAAACCTCTATAAGGTCACACCACAGTCCAGGCCTATTCAGCCTCTCTCGATAGCGTAAATTTTCCAACCCTTATAAATAAAAATATGTCACGAAACTCCTACATTTTGCACCATTTGCTAATTCTCTCCTTCCCCAGCACCCCCATGCGGCTGACTGAAACTGAAAATTTCTCTGTCTAAACTTGGATTCCTATCTCCTCTGCAATTCTGGTGACAGAACGTTCACGGCCTTCCTACAGATCAGAAACACCGCTCAGACCCGACTTCCTCAAGCTCTCCCATGTCCTGAGGAGTGGTGACCTTCTGGTTAAACATCAAACACTTGTATCCCAATGGTTAAACATTTCGTATGATCTGCTTTTGTTTTCTTCACTGTTTACCTTCGAAGCGGCACCAGTCGCCAACCTGTCCAAATCTCTTTCTCAAAGCTTTTTACAATCAGTATCCTCATTGTGAATCACCAGTTTTCTCACTGCCTGTTTTGCAGCAAGCCATGAGTAAGGCACATGGTATAGCGGCCGTTATTTCAGTAGGGCGGGAATTCAGCCGGAGCGATGACACATTAACATTACGAGTGGTGTGAGCGAGACCACACCTGGAGTATTATCTGTACTCTCAAAGACGACATTCTCACCATAGTCACACTGGCTATCAAGACTGCTCTGCGACTTAATAAGATCACGGCCGATCTGATCATCCTCAGTTCGCTTTTCATGCCCATAACATCGATTCGCTTCCTGATTAAATCTTTCTCGATCACAGCCTTGAATGGATCCATCATCCACTCCCCGTGCGAGTAAAATTTCCATTCGTTATCCTCTGAGAGAAGAATTTCCTTCGCATGTCTTTGGGTATCTCCTTGTGATGAGATCAAGCCCTCCCGGCATGGATTCACTCCCACAAAGGAAATGACATCCCCTCAGTTTCCCTGACAAGTTCTGAAACAATCTTGTGTATTTGAATAGAGTTACTTCTTCTAAACTCCAGTGAGTCCAGGTTCAAACTACTCAAACGCTCCTTATGGGACATTCCCCCATCCCTTGAATGAACCTGGTGAGTATTCTCATAAGCAAGATTAGAAATTAGGCTCAAAGCCAGTGGTGAAATCAGG
>NW_025192726.1:0-3765 GCF_004010195.1 Chiloscyllium plagiosum | reverse complement strand
ACCAACACAGCCTTCAGCTCCCTCAGTCCTGGTAACAGACAACACTGTCTATACCTCTAATTACACTGTCCCTAGTTATACCAACACAGCCTTCAGCTCCCTCAGTCCTGGTCACAGACAACACTGTCTATACCTCTAATTACACTGTCCCTAGTTATACCAACACAGCCTTCAAGTCCCTCAGTCCGGATCACAGACAACACTGTCTATACCTCTAATTACACTGTCCCTAGTTATACCAACACAGCCTTCAAGTCCCTCAGTCCGGGTCACAGAGAATGTATCTTTGCAGAATTATGTTTTTTTTCTTCAATTAGTTATTGACTTGAACTATTTCCATCAGTGATGGACAGGGTGTCCTGTCCTTAGAATATTCATTTCCTTGGAATTCATCTGTTTTGTGGATTGCAAAATATCCCCTTAAATCCTTAAATACTGACGACTCAGTCTGCATTTTCAAACAGTTGTTTTTGTTTTGCAACCAAAGACAGAAAGGGAACTCTCACTCAATCTGAAAGCTCTCAACTTCAACTTGAGTCTGAACTGATTTGGATTCTGTCCAGTGAATGTCTTTATTGAACAGAAGACACACAAGTTAAAATTCAATGAGAATGTAATCCATTTATTCATTCAAAGGAAGAAACCATCAAGCAAACATGAAAAAAATGATTTGTATTTCGACAGCAACATTCACAATCTCAGGATGTCACAGAGTCCAACAACCAAATAAAGTGCTGCTCAGCAAGCTCTAAGGTACACCCAAGGAATACAAAGACATGATTGGCAGACAGAGGGTCAGTGTTGAGGGAGTGCCGCACTGTCGGAGGGTCAGTGCTGAGGGAGTGCCGCACTGTCGGAGGGTCAGTGCTGAGGGAGTGCCGCATTGTCGGAGGGTCAGTGCTGAGGGAGCACTGCACTGTCAGAGGGTCAGTGCTGAGGGAGTGGGCACTGTCGGAGGGTCGGTGCTGAGGGAGTGGGCACTGTCGGAGGGTCAGTGCTGAGGGAGTGGGCACTGTCGGAAGGTCAGTGCTGAGGGAGTGCCGCTCTTCCTGAACTGTCTTTCGATGAAACTTGAAGCTAAGTTGCTGCTGCTCAGTGAAGTGAATGTCCTATTGAAAGATGATCTGTGGAATTGTTTCCATGTTCTCCAATTGAATTTTGTGGAATGATTGGAATTCCTGCAAGTGGAGCCGTTACTATGGAAATGCAGCTTATAGACATTCCCTTAGAGAGCTCTTGAAGAGATGGCGGCACGGTGACTCAGTGGTTAGCACAGCAACTTCACAGCACCAGGGACCCGGGGTGGATCCCAGCCTTGGGCGACTGTCTGTGTGGAGTTAGCAGATTCTGTTTGGCGTTTCTCCCACAGTCTGAAGATGTGTAGGTTAGGGTGAATTGGTCATGCTAAATTGTCCATCGTGTTCAGGGATGAGTAGGTTAGGTGCATTAGTCAGGGCGAAAGTGAGTACTGCAGATGCTGGAACTCAGAATCGAGAGTGTGGTGCTGGAAAAGCACAGCAGGTCAAGCAGCATCTGAGGAGCAGGAGAGTCGATGTTTCAGATAAAAACCCTTCATCAGGAATGGGTGGGTTACTCTTTGGAGGGTCAGTGTGGACCTGTTGGGCTGGATGGCCTGTTTCCGCACTGTAGGGAATCTATTTTATTCTATCGATCAGACAGGGCCATGTGACTAATTCAATCGTTTTCTCAATGAGCTAGCATCTCAAGTTGGATGGTCTGAATGGCTTCTTTCCATGGTGTATCATTCTGTGACATGATAATCTCGGAGACAGAAAAGCCGTTGATGAAGACAGCTGCGAAACAGATTGTGAACAGACTGACTGTGCTGACTCCAGGGGTGTTGGCACTGAGGTGGAACCAGCAATCCAGGCATTCAAGTGAATATCCTGTGGGCGCAGGTTCCCAGTTCACTGGGGTTAAATTTAAATTCAACTGGTCAGTTGAGAATGTAGAAACCCTCGGAGTTAACAGTGACTGGCAAACAATGATCGATTGTCATTAAACCCCATCTGGGTCACCAATGTCCTTAGGGAAGGAATCTGCCATCCTTCCCTGGTCTGGCCTACATGTGACTCCAGACCCACAGCAATGTGGGTGACTCTGTCCTTCCCTCTGGAATGGCCAAGGAAGGATGGTTTGGGGGGTGAGTAATTAATTCTGATCTGCTCAGCGATGCTCACATCCCATCAATGAATATAGAAGGAAGCAGGAGGAGACAAAGACATGGGTTAGGGAAAGCTGGAAGAGAGATTACTGGACCTATTGATGAGTGGACAGTTACCATTGGCAGGGCTTTATTATGAAGAGAGGTTGACCGAAGACCTGCACCTCACACAGAGTCAGCTTTTTGTTTCCAGGGCGAATAATGTTCACATATCGACCTTGCATTCCTGTACAGTTAAAGATGTCTGTCGCTCCGAGAGCCATGGATTCCACTGTGGTACACCTGAAATGACAGACAGAGTGGTGTGAGTGAGCAGAGAGCACATCCACCAGTCACTGGTATGAGGACATATTCACCCACTCACTTTGGGCTATTGATGCCATCTTTCTGGCCCGAGTCACCAATCCGGATTTCTGCTCCCGCGATCGCTGCCTCTCTCTCCTTCATGTGGTTGGTTATTTTGATGGACCATATCTGGCACTTTTGGCGGAGGTCCAGTCTCCACCAGGGGTCATCTTCCTGCTTAGTAATGGAGCAGGAGTCATCAGTCTTCCCATCGATAGCTTTGTTTGCCTGTTGGTGAGTGCTCGACTGAGTAGCAATACCATACACTGCTATATTGGAGGCTGTCAATGATATTCAGTAATGTCAATATTTTCTCCACGCCCCGAGGCGTAAAGCCTTAACATTCCTGATCCCCCACACAGACCCAAGATTCAGCTTGTCCGCACTCCACTCACACCACCTGTCCAATTTTTGATCTCGAGACCCATACATTCTGTGTCTGTGTGCTCCTCTCTCACTTCACATGACCAAGGGGCAGCGCTCTGAAAGCTTGTGATTTCAAAGAAATCTGTTGGACATCAACCTCGTGTCGTGGGAATTCTGACCATTTTCAAAGGAGCAGATTGGCAGAGAGTTGATGAACAGCTCAGAGCAGAAAGCTGGTTTTTCAGGAGGATGTTACAGAAACAGAGACACAGGTTGCCAGGGATTTCAAAGCTGCAAAGCTTAAGGTAATACTAATGATAAGAATTGAGGAGAGCAGATCTCTCGTTTGGCCCAGAAACGGCTACAGAGATAGGGAGGTACTTACTGATACAGAACCTATCGGTCAGTGAGCACAGGGGTATGCAGTGAACAGGACTTAGGGAGAATTAAAGTCACCTTAGTCTGAGAGGGGGGGAGGTTTAACCTGAGGGTCAGTACACCTCAGCTAGTGCAGGAATTGAACCCACACTGTTAGCATCACTCTGCATTGTCATCCAGCTGTCCAGTCAACTGAGCTAACTGACAGAGTGATAGTTTTAGTAGGCCTCTATTCAACAGTGGGCAGAAAGAGGGGCATAGATTGGCAGGGAGTGTGTTGGAATGGTGGAGTCTGGAGAGGAAGTGAAGTATTCAACAGCAGAGGCGAGTCAGTGATAGGTCATTTTGCAGAGAGGAATGGAGGACAAGTGAATCACCATCTCAACTCAGAGCTCATTAGGAAACCAACTTTGCAAATGGTCAGGTTCAGCTTCTGATGATTTGAACAAAGAACAAAGAAAATTTACAGCCCAGAAACAGGCCATTTGGCC
>NW_025192725.1:0-3765 GCF_004010195.1 Chiloscyllium plagiosum | reverse complement strand
CCCATCGCCCAATTCATAAGGATCTGTATCCCTCTGCTCCCCACTTACTCATGCATCTGTCCAGATGCACCTTAAATGAATCTACGTACCTGCCTCTACTACCTCTGCTGGCTACGCATTCCAGGCACCTGCCACCCTCTGTGTAAAGTACTTGCCGTGTATATCCCCCTCAAACTTTTCACCTCTCACCTTGAATGCATGACCTCTCGTTATTGAATCCTTCACCCTGCTAAAAAGCTTATCTTTATCCATCCTGTCTATACCCTTCATGATTTTGTAAATCTCAATCAGATTCCCCTCTCAATCTCCTTTTTTCTAATGAAAACAATCCTAACCTACTCGATCTCTCTTCATAGCTAACACCTTCCATACCAGGCAACATCCTCGTAAACCTTATCTGCATCTCTCCAAAGCGTCCACAGCGTTTTGGTAATGAAGTGACCAGAATTATACACAGTACTCTAAATGTGGCCAAACCAAAATCTTGTACAATTTTTAACATGACTTGCTAGCTGTTATACTCAATACCCGGTCCGATGAAGGCAAGCATACCAAATGCCTTCCTGACCACTCTATCCACCTGTGCAGCCACCTTCAGGGTACAATGGAATGAGTAAGTGGGGAGCAGAGGGATACAGATCCTTATGAATTGGGCGATGGGTTTAGATGCTGGGGATTTGGATCGGCTCAGGCACCTGTGCAGCCACCTGTGCAGCCACCTTCAGGGTACAATGGACCTAAACTCCCAGATCTCTCTGCTCATCAACTTTTCCCAAGGCTCTTCTGTTTCCAGTATAGTTCGCTCTCAAATTAGACTTGCCAAAATGCATCACCTTACATTTGCCTGGATTGAACTCTATCTGCCACTTCTCTGCCAAACTCTCCAGTCTATCTATATTTTCCTGTATTCTTTGATGGTCCCCTATGCTTTCTGCTACTCCACCAATCTTCCTGTTATCTGCAAACTTACTGATCAGACCACCAATGCCCTCTTCCAAATCATTTATGTATATCACGAACAACAGTGGCCCCAGCACTGATCCCGGTGGAACACCACTGGTCACCTTTCTCCATTTCAAGAAACTCCCTTCATCTACTACTCTCTGTACCCTGTTGCTCAACCAGTTCTTTATCCACCTAGTTAGAACACCCTGCACACCATGTGACTTCACTTTCTCCATTAGTCTACCATGGGGAACCTCATCAAACACCTTACTAAAGTCCGTGTATATGACATCAACAGCCCTCCCTTCGTCTATCAACTTGGTCACTTCCTCAAAGAACTCTATTAAGTTGGTAAGGCACAATCTCCCCCTGTACAAAACCATGTTGTCTATCACTGATAGGCCCATTCTTTTCCAAATACAAATAGATCCTATCCCTCAATACCTTCTCCAGCAACTTTTACACTCACTGGTCTGTAGAATATCCCTTCTTATACAGGGGGACAACATCAGCAACTCTCCACTTCTCTGGCACCTCACCTGTATTTATGGATGCTGCAAAGATATCTGTCAGGGCACCAGCAACTTCCTCTCTCGCCTCCCTCGGTAACCTGGGATAGATCCCATCCAGTCGTGGGGATTTGTCCACCTTAATATCCTTTAGCCTACCCAACACATCTTCCCTCCTTATGTCAAAGTGATCCAGAGTAAACAAACTTCTATCTCTAATCTCAACATTCATCATGTCCCTCTCCTCAGTGAACACAGATACAAAGTAATCATTGAGAATCTCACCTATTTTCTCAGGTTCAACACACAACTTTCCTTCCTTATCCTTTAGTGAACTAACCCTTTCTCTAGTTACCCTCTTATATATGATTGAAAGGCCATGGGATTCTTCTTAATTCTGCTGGATAAGGTTATTTCATGATCCCTTTTAGCCCGCTCGATTCCTCATTTAAGTTTGGTCCTACTCTTCCAATATTCCTCCAAGACACATTCTGTCCTTAGCTGCCTAGACCTTACGTACGCTTCCCTTTTCTTCTTGGCTTGTTGCACAATTTCTCCTGACATCCATGGTTCATGAATCTTGCCTTTCCTATGCATTGTATTCAAAGGGACATGACTATCCTGCACTAACTTTAACTTATCTTTGAAAGCCTCACACATATCAAATGTGGACTTCCCTTCAAATAGCTGCCCCCAATCCACATTTCCCAACTCCTGCCAAATTTTGATGTCATTGGCCTTGGCCAAGTTTAGTACTCTTCCCCTGGGACCATTCTCATCTTTGTCTACGAGTATTCTAAAACTTACAGAATTGTGGTCACTATTCCCAAAGAAATTCCCCACTGCAACTTCTACCACCTGGCCTGGCTCATTCCCCAATACCAGATCCAATATGGCCCCTTCCCTATTTGGACTATTGACATACTGTTCTAGAAAACTTTCCTGGATGCTCCTTAAAAATTCTGCCCCATGCAGACCTCTGAAACTAAGTGTATCCCAGTCAATGTTGGGAGAATTAAAATCTCCCATCACCACTACCCTGTTGCCTCTCCACAATCTGTTTACCTATTTGTTCTTCTACCTCACGCTCACTGTGGGGAGGCCTGTAGTACAGTTCCAACAATGTAACTGCACCCTTCTTATTTTTCAGCTCAACTCATAATGCCTCACTGCTCAAGCCTTCCATAGTGCCCTCCTTTAGCACAGCCGTGATATTATCCTGACCAGCCACGCAACTCCTCCCCCCCTTTTACTTCCCTCCGTGTCCTGTCTGAAGCATCTATATCCTGGAACATTTAGTTGCCAATCATGCCCTTCCATCATCCAAGTCTCTGTGATAGCAATAATGTCATACTCCTGGGCACCAATCCAAGCCCTAAGTTCATCTGCCTTACCCAAAATAATCCTTGCATTGAAGCATACGCACTTCAGACCATCAGTTCCTTTGCATTCATCTGCTCTCTGCCTACTTTTCCCCTTGGTAATGCTAACTTTATGATCCTTTTCCTTACAGTCTCTAGTTTCCATCTCACTGTCTGCCAGTCTTCTCTTGTGATTCCCAGCCCCCTGCCACATTAGTTTAAACCCTCCCCAACAGCAGTAGCAAAAACTCCCCCACGGACATTAATTCCAGTCTGGTTCAGGTGTAGCTCTTCCAATTTGTAATAGTCCTACCTTCCCCAGAACTGGTCTTGATGTCCTACAAATCTGAACCCCCTCCCTCCTACACCATCCCTCAAGCCACGTGTTCATCCTGCCTGTTCTTTCATTTCTACCCTGGCTAGCATGTGTCACTGGTAGCAATCTTGAGATCACTACATCTTAACTTCTCTCCTAACTCCCTGAATTCTGCTTTCAGGACCTCATCTTGATTTTTTTAACTTATACCGTTGGTGCCTATATGCACTACATCAACTGACTGTTCACCCTCTCCTTTCAGAATGCTCTGCAGCCGATCGGTGACATCCCTGACCCGAGCACCTGGGAGGCAACATACCATCCGGGAGTCTTGTTTCCAGCCACAGTACCGCCTATCTACTCCCCTACATTAGAATCCCCTATGACTATGGCCCTACGAGTCTTTTCCCCGCCCTTCTGTACAGCAGTGCCCACCACAGCACCATGAACCTGGCAACTGCTGCCCTCCCCTAGTGAGCCATCTCCCCCATCAGTATCCAAAATGGTAAACCTGTTTTGGAGGGAGATGACCACAGGGAACACCTGCACTGCCGTCCTATTCTTTCAACCAGCCCTGGTCCTTGACAGTTTCGATGGCCCCCAGTCCTTGGCAGTTTCGATGGGCCCCGTCCTC
>NW_025192724.1:0-3765 GCF_004010195.1 Chiloscyllium plagiosum | reverse complement strand
CCCAGCAGCACAGACTGGAGTGGCCCCAGCAGCGCGGACTGGAGTCGGCCCAGCAGCACGGACTGGAGTGGGCCCAGCAGCACGGACTGGAGTGCACACCGCAGCACGTACTGGAGTAGGCCCAGCAGCATGAACTGGAGTTGGCCCAGCAGCACAGACTGGAGTGGGCCCAGCAGCACAGACTGGAGTGGGCCCAGCAGCACGGACTGGAATAGGCCCAGCAGCACGGACTGGAATGGGCCAAGTAGCACGGACTGGGTTGGGCCCAGCAGCACGGACTGGAGGAGGCACAGCAGCACGGACTGGAGGAGGCACAGCAGCACGGACTGGAGTGAACCCAGCAGCACGGACTAGATTGGGCCCAGCAGCACGGACTAGAGTGGGCCCAGGAGCACAGACTGGAGTGGGCCCAGCAGCACGTACTGGAGTAGGCCCAGCAGCACAGACTGGATTGGGCACAGCAGCACGGACTGGAGTAGGCCCAGCAGCACAGACTGGAGTGGGCGCAGCAGCACGGACTGGAATGGGCCCAGCAGCACAGACTGGAGTAGGCCCAACAGCACGGACTGGAATGGGCCCAGCAGCACGAACTGGAATGGGCTCAGCAGAACGGACTGGAGTGGGTCCAGCAGCACAGACTGGAGTGGGCCCAGCAGCACACATTGGAGTGGGCCCAGCAGCACAGACAGGAATGGGCCCAGCAGCACAGACTGGAGTGGTTCCAGCAGCACAGACTGGAGTGGGCCCAGCAGCACGGATTGGAGTTGGCCCAGCAGCACAGACTGGAGAGGGCCCAGCAGCACGGACTGGAGTGGGCCCAGCAGCACGAACTGGAGTGGGCCCAGCAGCACTGACTGGAGCGGGCCAAGCAGCATGGACTAGAGTGGGCCCAGCAGCACGAATTGGAGTGGGCCCAGCAGCACAAACTGGAGTGGGCTCAGCAGCACGGATTGGAGTGGGCCCAGCAGCACGGACTGGAGTGGGCGCAGCAGCACGGACTGGAGTGGGCCTAGCAGCACGGACTGGAGTGGGCACAGCAGCAAGGACTGGAGGAGGCCCAGCAGCACGGACTGGAGTGGGTCCAGCAGCACAGACTGGAGTAGGCCCAGCAGCACAGACTGGAGTGGGCCCAGCAACATGGACTGGAGTGGGCCTAGCAGCACAGACTGGATTAGGCCCAGCAGCACGGACTGGAGTGGGCCCAGCAGCACGGACTGGAGTGGGCGCAGCAGCACGGACTGGAGTGGGCCTAGCAGCACGGACTGGAGTGGGCACAGCAGCACGGACTGGAGTGGGCCCAGCAGCACAGACTGGAGTGGGCCCAGCAGCGCGGACTGGAGTGGGCCCAACAGCACGGACTGGAGTGGGCCCAGCAGCACAGACTGGAGTGGGCCCAGCAGCGCGGACTGGAGTGGGCCCAGCAGCACGGACTGGAGTGGGCCCAGCAGCACGGACTGGAGTGCACACAGCAGCACGTACTGGAGTAGGCCCAGCAGCATGAACTGGAGTTGTTCCAGCAGCACGGACTGGAGTGGGCCCAGCAGCACAGACTGGAGTGGACCCAGCAGAATGGACTGGAGTGGGCCCAGCAGCACGGACTGGAGTAGGCCCAGCAGCACGGACTCGAGTGGGCCCAGCAGCACAGACTCGAGTGGGCCGAGCAGCACAGAATGGCGTGGGACCAGCAGCACAGACTGGCGTGGGCCCAGCAGCACAGATTGGAGTAGGCCCAGCAGCACGGACTGGAGTGGAACCAGCAGCATGGACTAGGGTGGGCCCAGCAGCACGAATTGGAGTGGGCCCAGCAGCACGGACTGGAGTGGGCCCAGCAGCACGGACTGGAGTGGGCGCAGCAGCACGGACTGGAGTGGGCCCAGCAGCACGGACTGGAGTGGGCCCAGCAGCACGGACTGGAGTGTGCACAGCAGCACAGACTGGAGTGGGCCCAGCAGCACGTACTGGAGTGGGCTCAGCAGCACAGACTCGAGTGGGCCCAGCAGCACAGACTGGCGTGGGCACAGCAGCACAGATTGGAGTAGGCCCAGCAGCACGGACTGCAGTGGACCCAGCAGCACAGACTGTTGAAAGCCCAGCAGCACAGACTGGAGTGGGCCCAGCAGCGCGGACTGGAGTGGGCCCATCAGCACGGACTGGAGTGGGCCCAGCAGCACAGACTGGAGTGGGCCCATCAGCACGGACTGGAGTAGGCCCAGCAGCACGGACTGGAGTGGGCCCAGCAGCGCGGACTGGAGTCGGCCCAGCAGCACGGACTGGAGTGGGCCCAGCAGCACGGACTGGAGTGGGCCATGCAGCACAGACTGGAGTAGGCCCAGCAGCACGGACTGGAGTGAGCCCAGCAGCACAGACTGGAGTGGGCCCAGCAGCGCGGACTGGAGTAGGCCCAGCAGCACGGACTGGAATGGGCCCAGCAGCACAGACTCGAGTGGGCCCAGCAGCACAGACTGGCGTGGGCACAGCAGCATAGATTGGAGTAAGCCCAGCAGCACGGACTGGAGTGGACCCAGCAGCACAGACTGGAGTGGGCCCAGCAGCGCGGACTGGAGTGGGCCCATCAGCACGGACTGCAGTGGGCCCAGCAGCACAGACTGGAGTGGGCCCATCAGCACGGACTGGAGTGGGCCCAGCAGCGCAGACTGGAGTGGGCCCAGCAGCGCGGACTGGAGTGGGCCCAGCAGAACGGACTGGAGTGGGCCCAGCAGCACGGACTGGAGCAGGCACAGCAGCGCGGACTGGAGTGTGCCCAGCAGCACAGACTGGAGTGGGCCCAGCAGCACAGACTGGACTAGGCCCAGCAGCACAGACTGGAGTAGGCCCAGCAGCGCGGACTGGAGTGGGCCCAGCAGCACAGACTGGAGTAGGCCCAGCAGCGCGGACTGGAGTGAGCCCAGCAGCACGGACTGGAGTGGGCCCAGCAGCACAGACTGGAGTGGGCCCAGCAGCACGGACTGGAGTGCACATAGCAGCACGTACTGGAGTAGGCCCAGCAGCATGAACTGGAGTTGGCCCAGCAGCACGGAATGGAATGGGCCCAGCAGCGCGGACTGGAGTGGGCGCAGCAGCACGGACTGGAGTGGGCCCAGCAGCACGGACTGGAGTGCACACAGCAGCACAGACTGGAGTTGGCCAAGTAGCACGGACTGGGTTGGGCCCAGCAGCATGGACTGGAGGAGGCACAGCAGCACGGACTGGAGGAGGCACAGCAGCACGGACTGGAGTGGGCCCAGCAGCACGGACTAGATTGGGCCCAGCAGCACGGACTAGAGTGGGCCCAGGAGCACAGACTGGAGTGGGCCCAGCAGCACGTACTGGAGTAGGCACAGCAGCACAGACTGGATTGGGCACAGCAGCACGGATTGGAGTAGGCCCAGCAGCACAGACTGGAGTGGGTCCAGCAGCACTGACTGGAGTGGGCCAAGCAGCACAGACTGGAGTGGGCCAAGCAGCACAGACTGGAATGGGCCCAGCAGCACGAACTGGAATGGGCTCAGCAGGACGGACTGGAGTGGGTCCAGCAGCACAGACTGGAGTGGGCCCAGCAGCACACATTGGAGTGGGCCCAGCAGCACAGACTGGAGTGGGTCCAGCAGCACAGACTGGAGTGGGCCCAGCAGCACGGATTGGAGTGGGCCCAGCAGCACAAACTGGAGAGGGCCCAGCAGCACGGACTGGAGTGGGCCCAGCAGCACGAACTGGAGTGGGCCCAGCAGCACTGACTGGAGTGGGCCAAGCAGCATGGACTAGAGT
>NW_025192723.1:0-3765 GCF_004010195.1 Chiloscyllium plagiosum | reverse complement strand
TTGTTGACAGCGGGGTGTCTGGAGAGAGCAGTGTTTGTCCTTATCGTACTCCGTGTGGGGTCAGGGAAGACAGAATCATATATGGTTTGGGCTGCAATTCAACCTTGCCATGGATTTTCTGGTTTGAATGGATGTAGGGTGGTATTCCCATAGTCTGATCTGGAACAACCAAAGCTCCATACCTGGATGGTCTCAAACTACCAACCTTTATCTTGCAAACCCGCTGCTGTCCATTTGAGCCACACAACCTGTCACCAACCAGGCATGCCGATTTCTCTAAAGCAGGAAGGTTAGCGGGGATCTGAACGGCGGTGAACAGCTGGAGCTCTCACTGTCTTCAGAGTCTGTCACCAATTTTCTGCTTTCATCACCGAGAGTGTCAGAGAGTTTGAGGGGTCTGCAAACACACAGAGGAAAAGAAACAATCACAAACTGGAAATAACCCAGGCCCATCGATGTGACTACGTGAGGTATGTCACTTGTGGTTCTGGTACTGGGATAATTCAAACCCATGTTTTGACGGAAACTGGAGATTAAATACAGCGCTTCACGATGGTCAGCTCCACTATCTATCATTAAGATACAATGGGGATAGAATCCCTTCTGCGTAACCACTTCATCAAATCCACCCTGTCAATCAGTCCAAAATCTTAACGTTTGTATCTCATCGTCCATTTCCTTCAATTGATAGGAATAATCTGTTTTCATCTACATTATCTACACAGATCATAAGCCCATAAACTCTGTCAAAACTCCTTTCAACTCTACAATTCGCCAATGTGGTTGATCTGTTCCTCTCAGGGACACTGCCATCCTTCCCAATTTGTGAGGGATCTGCACCGTCTCAGGTGCCCTGCCATTCCTCCCAATGTGTGGGTGATCGGTCCCTCTCAGGGGCCCTGCCATTCTTCCCAATGTGTGGGTGATCGGTCCCTCTCAGGGGCCCTGCCATTCTTCCCAATGTGTGGGTGATCGGTCCCCCTCAGGGACACGGCCAATCTTCCCAATGTGGGTGATCTGCCCTCTCTCAGTGACCCTGCCATCCTTCCCAATGTGTGGGTGATCTGTCCTCTCGCAGGCACTCTGCCAGCATTCCCAATATGTTCGTGATCTGCCCCCTCTCAGGGACCCTGCCATCCTTCTCAATGTGTGGGTTTTATGTCGCTCTAAGGGGCCCTGCCATCCTCTCAATGTGTGTTTGATATGTCGCTCTCAGGCACCCTGCCGTCCTTCCCTGTGTGGGTGATCTGCCCCCTCTCAGAGATCCTGCCATCCTTCCCAATGTGTGGGTGATCTGCCATATCTCCGGGCCCCTGCTATTCTTCCCAATGTGTGGGTGATCTGACCCCTCTCAGGGACACTGCCATCCTTCCCATTGTGTGCGTCATCTGCCCACTCCCAGGGACCCTGCCATCCTTTCCAATGCATGGATGATCTCTCCTCTCTCAGTGACCCTGCCATCCTGCCCATTGTGTGGGTGATCTGCCATCTCTCAGGGACTTGCCATCCTTCCAAACGTATGGGTGATCTGTCCCCCTCTCAGTGACCCTGCCATTCTTCCCATTGTGTGGTTGATCTTCCCCCTTTCAGGGACCCTGCCATCCTTTACAAAGTGTGTGTGATCTGCCCTTCTCAGGGACACTGCCATCCTTCCCATTGTGTGCGTCATCTGCCCACTCCCAGGGACCCTGCCATCCTTTCCAATGCATGGATGATCTCTCCTCTCTCAGTGACCCTGCCATCCTGCCCATTGTGTGGGTGATCTGCCATCTCTCAGGGACTTGCCATCCTTCCAAACGTATGGGTGATCTGTCCCCCTCTCAGTGACCCTGCCATTCTTCCCATTGTGTGGTTGATCTTCCCCCTTTCAGGGACCCTGCCATTCTTCACAAAGTGTGTGTGATCTGCCCTTCTCAGGGACACTGCCATCCATCCCAGTGTGTGGTTGATTTGTCCCTCTCAGGGACCCTGCCATCCATCCCACTTAGTGTGTGATCTTCCCCCCCACAGGGACCCTGCCATCCTACCCAATGTGTGGGTGATCTGCCCCTCTCAGGGACCCTGCCATCCTTCCCAATGTGTGGGTGATCTGCCCCTCTCAGGTAAACTGCCATCCTTCCAAATGTGTGGGTGATCTTTCCACTTCTCAGGGTCCCTGCCATCCTTCCCATTGTGTGGATGATCTGTCCCCTCTCAGGTAAATTGCCATCCTTCCAAATGTTTGGGTGATCTGCCCTCTCAGGCAACATGCCATCCTTCCCAATGTGTGGGTACTCTGTCCCCTTCTCAGGGTCCCTGCCATCCTTCCCAATGTGTGGGTGATCTGTCCCCCTCTCAGAAACTGCCATCCTTCCAGATGTTTGGGTGACCTTCCCCCTCTCAGGGACACAGGCATCCTTCCAACTGTGTGGGTGATCTGCCCTCACTCAGGGAGCCTGCCATCCTTCCCAATGAATTAGTTAATTGCCCCCTCTCAGGGACACTGCCATCTTTCCCAATGTATGGGTGGTCTCTCCCGCTCAGGGGCATTGCCATCATTCTCTATATGTGGGTGATCTGCCCCCTCTCAGGGAACCTGCCAACCTTACCAATGTGTGGCTGATCTGCCCCTCTCAGAGATACTGCCATCCTTCCTAATGTGTGGGTGATCTGTCCCTCTCACGGACCTGCGATCCTTTCCAATGTATGGGTGATCTGCCCCCTCTCAGTAACCCTGCCATCCATTCTAATGTGTGGGTGATCTGACCCCTCTCAGTGACCCTGCCATCCTGCCCATTGTGTCGGTGATCTGCCATCTCTCAGGGACTTGCCATCGTTCCAAACGTATGGGTGATCTGTCCCCCTCTCAGTGACCCTGCCATTCTTCCCAATGTGTGGGTGATCTGACCCCTCTCAGGGGCACTGCCATTCTTCCCATTGTGTGCATCATCTGCCCACTCCCAGGGACCCTGCCATCCTTTCTAATGCATGGATGATCTCTCCTCTCTCAGTGACCCTGCCATCCTGCCCATTGTGTGGGTGATCTGCCATCTCTCAGGGACTTGCCATCCTTCCAAACGTGTGGGTGATCTGTCCCCCTCTCAGTGACCCTGCCATTCTTCCCATTGTGTGGTTGATCTTCCCCTTTCAGGGACCCTGCCATTCTTCACAAAGTGTGTGTGATCTGCCCTTCTCAGGGACACTGCCATCCTTCCCAGTGTGTGGTTGATTTGTCCCTCTCAGGGACCCTGCCATCCATCCCACTTAGTGTGTGATCTGCCCCCCCCCCACAGGGACCCTGCCATCCTACCCAATGTGTGGGTGATCTGTCCCCTTCTCAGGGACCCTGCCATCCTTCCCATTGTGTGGGTGATCTGCCCCTCTCAGGGACCCTGCCATCCTTCCCAATGTGTGGGTGATCTGCTCCTCTCAGGTAAACTGCCATCCTTCCAAATGTGTGGGTGATCTTTCCCCTTCTCAGGGTCCCTGCCATCCTTCCCATTGTGTGGATGATCTGCCCCTCTCAAGTAAACTGCCATCCTTTCAAATGTGTGGGTGATCTTTCCCCTTCTCAGGGTCCCTGCCATCATTCCCAATGTGTGGATGATCTCCCCCTCTCAAGTAAACTGCCATCCTTCCAAATGTTGGGTGATCTGTCCCCTCTCAGGTAAACTGCCATCCTTCCAATTGTGTGGGTGGTCTGCCCCCTCTCAGGCACCCTGCCATTCTTCCCAATGTGTGGGTGGTCTGTCTCCTCTCAGGGACCCTGCCATCCTTCCCAATGTG
>NW_025192722.1:0-3765 GCF_004010195.1 Chiloscyllium plagiosum | reverse complement strand
ATCTCGCGGAGGGTCTATCGGGGAGGCTTACACACCTGTTGACTCTCTGACCACACTTCTCTCCGAAACCGTCTGCAGGTAGTTCCTGGACTAGCTCCCATTGACGGGTTGTGATCCTGCTGTGAGGAATCTTTATTGGGCCATCATCTGTTGTCACAGTCCAATGGCTTACAGCTCACAGTGCCCAATATCATCAATGCCTTCACAGAGAGCTGTCCTATACTTGGTATGAGTAAAAACAAATCCCCTCCTCTGGTTTGTCTCCAGCTCACCAATGTCCGGTTTTGAAATGAGGTCCAGGATTATCCTCCACTTGCCCACTGTCCATGACTGTGCCAGATCTTGGCTGAAGTTAAACATACTTGTCACTGAAATTGGAAATCCCTGTGGGTCCCCTCCCCTTTTTCTCCCATAATGATGAAGGCAGCTCCCAGAATTCCACCAAATGGAAGCTCTGCTCCATAAAACACTGACATTGACCTGTTAGAGGTGGCTAAACGTAACCGTTCCAGAAGATGGATGGTGCAGGTAGGAAATAGAACATAAAGTCAGAGAGTCATACTGCACGGAAAAAGACCCTTCAGTCCAACTTGGCCATAGCAACCAGATATCCCCACCTAATCCAGTCCTATTTTCTAGCACTTTGCACATATCCCTCTAAACTCATCCTATGTATATACCCATCCAGATGCCTCTTAAATGCTGTAATTGTATCAGGCTCGAATATTTCCTCTGGCAGCACATTCCACAGACGTACAACCCTCTGCGTGACAAAATTGCCCCGTAGGTCCCTTTTATGTCTTTCCACTCTCACCCTAGACCTATGCCCTCTAGTTCTGGACTCCACCACTCCAGGGAAAAGACCCTTGTGTACTTATACTGTCCATGCCCTTATGATTTTATAAACTTCTGTAAGGTGACCCCACAGCCTCCCACGCTCCAGGGAAAACAGCCCCAGCCTATTCAACCTTTCCCCACAGTTCAATCCCTCCAACCCTGACAACATCCTTGCAAATCGCTTCTGAATGCTTTCATGTTTCACAACATCTTTACGATAGGAGGGAGACCACAATTGCATGCCACATTCCAAAAGTGGCCTAACAAATGTCCTGTACAGCCGCAACATGACCTCCCAACTCCTGTACTCAATGCAATCAGTGTCAGGGTGAGGAGGGGGTGGGTCCCTGCGGCAGTCCATATTTCAATTGTGCTCATCCCCTGCCGTTTCCTTCCCCATCCTCTGCATCCTAAATCTTGCTGAATTGCATCATAATTGCTTTTCCCCCAGCTATAACTCTTGCCATGCAGTATATACCTACCCCTTTCCATCGCTGAAGTAAGCATAACCGAATTGTGGTCACTATCACCAAACTCCTCAGAGTGTGGACCCTGTGACAGTCAGTGTCAGTGTGAGGAGAGGGTGAGGACCCTGTGACAGTCAGTGTCACTGTGAGGAGTGAGTGTGGACCCTGTGACAGTCAGTGTCAGTGTGAGGAGAGGGTGAGGACCCTGTGACAGTCAGTGTCACTGTGAGGAGTGAGTGTGGACCCTGTGACAGTCAGTGTCAGTGTGAGGAGAGGGTGAGGACCCTGTGACAGTCAGTGTCACTGTGAGGAGTGAGTGTGGACCCTGTGACAGTCAGTGTCAGTGTGAGGAGAGGGTGAGGACCCTGTGACAGTCAGTGTCACTGTGAGGAGTGAGTGTGGACCCTGTGACAGTCAGTGTCAGTGTGAGGAGAGGGTGAGGACCCTGTGACAGTCAGTGTCACTGTGAGGAGTGAGTGTGGACCCTGTGACAGTCAGTGTCAGTGTGAGGAGAGGGTGAGGACCCTGTGACAGTCAGTGTCACTGTGAGGAGTGAGTGTGGACCCTGTGACAGTCAGTGTCAGTGTGAGGAGAGGGTGAGGACCCTGTGACAGTCAGTGTCACTGTGAGGAGTGAGTGTGGACCCTGTGACAGTCAGTGTCAGTGTGAGGAGAGGGTGAGGACCCTGTGACAGTCAGTGTCACTGTGAGGAGTGAGTGTGGACCCTGTGACAGTCAGTGTCAGTGTGAGGAGAGGGTGAGGACCCTGTGACAGTCAGTGTCACTGTGAGGAGTGAGTGTGGACCCTGTGACAGTCAGTGTCAGTGTGAGGAGAGGGTGAGGACCCTGTGACAGTCAGTGTCACTGTGAGGAGTGAGTGTGGACCCTGTGACAGTCAGTGTCAGTGTGAGGAGAGGGTGAGGACCCTGTGACAGTCAGTGTCACTGTGAGGAGTGAGTGTGGACCCTGTGACAGTCAGTGTCAGTGTGAGGAGAGGGTGAGGACCCTGTGACAGTCAGTGTCACTGTGAGGAGTGAGTGTGGACCCTGTGACAGTCAGTGTCAGTGTGAGGAGAGGGTGAGGACCCTGTGACAGTCAGTGTCACTGTGAGGAGTGAGTGTGGACCCTGTGACAGTCAGTGTCAGTGTGAGGAGAGGGTGAGGACCCTGTGACAGTCAGTGTCACTGTGAGGAGTGAGTGTGGACCCTGTGACAGTCAGTGTCAGTGAGAGGAGTGAGTGAGGACCCTGTGACAGTCAGTGTCAGTGTGAGGAGAGGGTGAGGACCCTGTGACAGTCAGTGCCAGCGTGAGGAGTGAGTGAGGACCCTATGACAGTCAGTGTCACTATGAGGAGTGAGTGAGGACTCTGTGACAGTCAGTGTCACTATGAGGAGAAGGTGAGGACCCTGTGACAGTCAGTGTCAGTGTGAGGAGAGGGTGAGGACCCTGTGACAGTCAGTGTCACTATGAGGAGAAGGTGAGGACCCTGTGACAGTCAGTGTCAGTGTGAGGAGAGGGTGAGGACCCTGTGACAATCAGTGTCAGTGTGAGGAGTGAGTAAGTACCCTGTGACAGTCAGTGTCAGTGTGAGGAGAGGGTGAGGACCCTATGACAGTCAGTGTCAGTGTGAGGAGTGAGTAAGGGCCCTGTGACAGTCAGTGTCAGTGCGAGGAGAGGGTGAGGACCCTGTGACAGTCAGCGTCACTATGAGGAGAAGTGGGGACCCTGTGACAGTCAGTGTCACTGTGAGGAGTGAGTGAGGACCCTGTGACAGTAAGTGTCACTTGAGGAGAGGGTGAGGACAGTGTGACAGTCAGAGTCATTATGAGGAGTGAATGTGGAGCCTGTGACAGTCAGTGTCACTGTGAGGAGAGGATGAGGACCCTGTGACAGTCAGCGTCACTATGAGGAGAAGGTGAGGACCCTGTGACAATCAGTATCACTGTGAGGAGAGGGTGAGGACCCTGTGACAGTCAGTGTCACTATGAGGAGAAGGTGAGGACCGTGTGACAGTCAGTGTCACTGTGAGGTGAGGGTGAGGTCCCTGTGACAGTCAGTGTCACTGTGAGGTGAGGGTGATGACAGTGTGACAGTCAGTGTCAGTGTGAGGAGTGGGTGAGGATCCTATGACAGTCAGTGCCATTGTGAGGTGAGGGTGAGGACCCTGTGACAGTCAGTGTCAGTGTGAGGAGAGGGTGAGGACCCTGTGACAGTCAGTGTCACTGTGAGGAGTGAGTGTGGACCCTGTGACAGTCAGTGTCACTTGAGGAGAGGGTGAGGACAGTGTGACAGTCAGAGTCACTATGAGGAGAGGGTGAGGCCCCTGTGACAGTCAGTGTCACTGTGAGGTGAGGGTGAGGACCCTGTGATAGTCAGTGTCAGTGTGAGGAGAGGGTGAGGACCCTGTGACAGTCAGTGTCAGTGTGAGGAGAGGATGAAGACCCTGTGACAGTCAGTGTCAC
>NW_025192721.1:3146-3764 GCF_004010195.1 Chiloscyllium plagiosum | reverse complement strand
ATCTCCTTCGCAACTGCATTAGGAAACTGGAGCTGGACATTGCATCTTTCGGGAGTCTGAGGGGAAAAGAGAGGAGTGATATGGGGCAGTTACAATTCAGGTCCAAGAATAAGGTCGATGGGATACAGTCGGGAGACGTAAAGGGAGTAGGCAGCCAGTGCAGGCATCCGCTATGGCTGTGCCCCTTAGTAACAAGCATACCGTATTTGTTACTTTGTGGGGGGATGACTTACTAGGGGTAAGCCATGGGGTACAGGTCTCTGGTACAGTGTTTGTCCCTGTTGATCAGAAGGGTAGGGTAGAGGGGAGGAGAGCAATAGTTACTGGGGACTAAATAGTGAGGGGGACAGATTGCAGTTTCTGTGGGTACAGGGCAGGCTCATGATTGATGTGATCCCTTCAAGTTACCAGGGGTGGTGATGTCTCACATCGTGTTTTCAGGATCCTTCAGTGGGAGGGGGAGCAGCCCGAGGTCATGGTTCACATATGCACCAACAACATAGGTCAGAAAATTGATGTGGATGTATGGCAGAAATTCAGGGATCCAGGGTGACAGCTTCGATCGAGATCAAACAGAGTTGTTCTCTCTGATTTGTTACACATGCCACGTCGTAGTGA
>NW_025192721.1:0-2135 GCF_004010195.1 Chiloscyllium plagiosum | reverse complement strand
TTGTTGGGCCGAAGGGCCTGTTTCCACACTGTAATCTAATCTAATCTAAATCTAACTGATTCTGGATAGGAAAGAAAGTAACAGGGTAGTTGTAGTGGGGAACTTTAACTTTCCAAATATTATTGTTTGATTACCTCTTTTTGGTCAGTCTTTGTCCATGTGTGCAGGAGGGTTACGTGACGCAGCATGTAGACAGGCCAACAAGAATCAAAACTTCATTGGATTTGGTACTACGTAATGAAGCAAGTCAGCTGTTCGATTTGGAGGTTTGAAGAGCTCCTGCATGTCCTTGATAAGTATGTGTGCGTCATGCAGGGAATATGAGGTCGAGACTGTGAGCCATTTTACTGAAAAAGTTGAATTTCTTGTCAAGAGGGAGATGGAGGTGCATGTAAACATGAGCTATGAAGGCTGAAATAGGACACTTGAAAATTAAATGCTAACCAGGACGGTCCAAAAGAGAAAGTTACTTTAAGCGAAGAGGGGACATGAGAAGTCTTTAGCTGGCATAAAATACAGAGACATGGGATTAACGGTGATTTAGCGGTTTAGATCTGTAATTGGCGAGCTGAAAGAACACAGAGTGTGGTAGTTGATGGGATATATTCATTCTGGAGTTCAGTTCCTCATGGTGTACCACAAGGTTCCTTTTTGAGTCCACTGCTGTTTGTCACTTTTATAAATGACCTGGGTTAGGGTCATGAATGATGAGTGAATTCGTTGAATACACTAAGCTCGATGGAATTATCAACAGTGCCAAAGTCTGCTGCGGGTTACAGAGGGACATGGATAATCTGCAGATCTGAGCTCAGAGGTGGCAAATGGAGGTTCATATGGAACAATGTGAGATGATTTACTTTGGAACGAGCAACAAGAATAAAGAGTTCTGGGCTAATTGTAATATTCTTGGAAGTTTAGATGAGCAGAGAGGTCTCGGTGCCGATGTACATAAAATTATGAAAGTTAACATCCACGTTGATAGATTTGCTTCCAAGGAGCACAGCGTGTCAGATTTTATTGGGACACGGATTGGGTTTCATGGCCAAATGATCCCTTTGCAGCTCCAGAAATTTCTCTGCTGTGGCCAAACTTGTAGAGTTGCGTGCAGTTCTGATCGCCACATTATTGGACGGATGTGAAAGCATTGGAAAGGGTACAGATGAGATTTCCTAGGATGTTGCCTTCTATGATGAGAAGGTGTAACGAGGAAACGCTGAGGGACTTGAGGCTGTTTTTGATAGAGATGAGAATTTTGAGAGCGAATAAATAGAGGCATAAAGGATGATCAGAGGTTGACGTAAGGTGGATAGTGAAGGCCTTTTTCTTCAAATGGTGGTGATTGGCACAAGGGCACATCGATGTAATTTGAGGGTGATAGATGCCGAGGCATCTATTTTCTCAGGGAGTAGTGAGGGTGCTGAACGTCTTACCTTCAACAGTGGTAGACTCACCAACCTTCAGGGTAATTAAATGATCATTGGATAAACTTACAGCTTATAATGGTAAAATGCTGTTCAGATGGACTTCAGATTGGTATCATAGGTGGGTGCAACATTAGGGCCAACGGTACGTTTTTGCAGTGTAATATTCTGGGTTTGAACTGTTCTTAAGCTTGAAGTTGCAATCGTCTCTGTTCACTATCAGTAAAACAAAGACCTGGCGAGAATCGAATGCGTAACTTTGGTAGCTCATGTCCTGCCGTCCTGTCATGCAAGTGCAGGAAACTAACTAATTGCACCACTGGACCGATGATCTAATGATGACGAATGGCTCCTGAACTTACCACTGGGACCCTCAACCAAATTACTCTTTTTTTTCTGTGGATCTGACATGAAACACAGTGCATAGGAGGTTATACTGATAATGGATCATCGATTATGAAGCATCAAGTTCAGGAAAATGACATAGAAAAATGTGGCGAAAATCGGCTTTATTGAATACTGCGTACGAATACCATGGTTTCCTGCGTTGATCACAGGCAATGTTATGTCGCCACTGTACTGGGAGTTTCCTTCTGTCGGCTTCAATTCGTCAGAAAATTAGATTCACTGATATTTCACCAACGTCCTTTGGCATGTTCATATGACACATCGACCCACACAGCACACAACGTCAACAATGTTCAGCATACTGCA
>NW_025192720.1:0-3764 GCF_004010195.1 Chiloscyllium plagiosum | reverse complement strand
ATTACCCCATAGTGTTCAGGGATGTGCAGGTTAAGGTGGATTGACCATGCTAAATTACTATAGTGTTCAAGGATGTGCAGGTTAACATGGGTAAGCCATGCTAAATTACCCCATAATGTTCAGGGATGTGAACGTTAGGGTAGATTGGCCATGCTAAATTACCCCATAGTGTTCCAGGACGTGTAGGTTAGGTTGCATTGGCCATGCTAAATTACCCCATAGTGTTCAGGGATGTGTGGGTTAGGGTGGATTTGACATGCTAAATTACGCATAGTGTTCAGGGATGTGTAGGTTAGGGTGGATTGGCCATGCAAAATTACCCATAGTGTTCAGGGATGTGTGGGTTATGGTGGATTGGCCATGCTAAATCACCCATAGTGTTCAGTGATGTGCAGGTTAGGGTGGATTGGCTATGCTAAATTACACAGAGTGCTCAAGGATAAGAAGGTTAGGGTGGATTGGCCATGCTAAATTACCCACAGTGTTCATGGTGGATTGGCCATGCTAAATTACCTATAATGGTCAGGAATGTGCAGGTCAGGGTGGATTGGCCATGCTAAATTACTAATAGTGTCCAGGGATGTGCAGGTTAGGGTGGATTGGCCATGCTAAATTACCCCATAGCACTCAGGGATGTGCACGTTAGGGTGGATTGGCCATGCTAAATCATCCATAGTGTTCAGGGATGTGCGGGTTAGGGTGGATTGGCCATGCTAAATTACCCCTAGTGCTCAGGGATGTGTAGGTTAGGGTGGATTGGCCATGCTAAATTACCCATAGTGTTCAGTGATGTCCAGGTTAGGGTGAATTGGCCATGCTAAATTACCCCATAGTGTTCAACAATGTGCAGGTTAGGGTAGATTGGCCATGCTAAATTACCCCATAGTGTTCAGGGATGTCCAGGTTAGGGTAAATTAGGCATGCTAAATTGCCCGTAGTGTTCAGGGATGTGCTGGCCATGCTAAATTACCCCATAGTGTTCCAGGACGTGTAGATTCGGGTGGATTGGCCATGCTAAATTACCCCAGAGTGTTCAAGGATGTGGAGGTTAGGGTGGGTTGGCCATGCTAAATTACCCCATAGTGTTCAGGGATGTGTAGGTTAGGGTGGATTGGCCATGCTAAATTACCCATAGTGTTCAGTGATGTGCAGGTTCGGGTGGATTGGCTATGCTAAATTACCCATAGTGCTCTGGGAGGTGTAGGTTAGGGTGGATTGGCCATGCTAAATTACGCATAGCGTTCAGTGATGTGCAGATTCGGGTGGATTGGCCATGGTAAATTACCCATAGTGTTCAGGGATGTGCAGATTCGGGTGGATTGGCCATGCTAAATTACCCATAGTGTTCAGGGATGTGCAGGTTAGGGTGGGTTGGCCATGCTAAGCTACCCCATAGTGTTCAGGGATGTGGAGGTTAGTGTGGATTGGCCATGCTAAATTGCCCGTAGTGTTCAGGGATGTGCAGGTTCGAGTGGATTGACCATGCTAAATTACCCATAGTGTTCAGGGATGTGCAGGTCAGGGTTTGGCCATGCTAAATTACCCACAGTGTTCAGAGATGTGTAGGTTAGAGTGGATAAGCCATGCTAAATTATCCCTTGGTGTTCAAGGATGGGAAGGTTAGGGTGAATTGGCCATGCTAAATTGCCCGTAGTGTTCAGGGATGTGCAGGTTAGGGTGGATTGGCCATGCTAAATTACCCATAGTGTTCAGTGATGTGCAGGTTAGGGTGGATTGGCTATGCTTAATTACCCATAGTGTTCAGGGATGTGTCGGTTAGAGTGGATTGGCCATGCTAAATTACCCATAGTGTTCAGGGATGTGTAGGTTAGGGTGGATTGGCCATGCCAAATTACCCAGTGTTCAGGGATGTGTAGGTTAGGGTCGATTGGCCATGCCAAATTACCCAGTGTTCAGGATGTGCAGGTTAGGATGGATTGGCCATGCTAAATTACCCCATAGTGTTCAGGGATGTGCAGGTTAGGGTGTATTGGCCATGCGACATTACCCCATAGTGTTCAGGAATATGCAGGTTAGGTGCATCTGTGAGGGCAATGTGTCTGGGTGGGTCACTCTTCGGAGGATTGGTGTGGACTTGTTCGGCTGCAGGGCTTGTTTCGGCAGTGTGGGGACTGTATGAGAAACGAATTTCTAATCAGTCTGGGCAGAGGTAAATAGAACAGAAAAATCACTTGTGTGACCAGTCTGTAGTCCTCCTAAAAATGGTTCCACCCACCACACAGGGAAAGCAAAATGCGTGTGTAAGAAAGGTACCGTGATTTTGTCGTTAGACCCTCTGGGTCCGAGACGACCCTCACACCAGGGGGAAACGACCTCTCCCCATCTCCCCTCTGTCCAGTGCCTCTCTTGTACGTTTCAATTAGGACGCCACCCATTCTTCCAAGCTCCACTGAGTATGGGGCCCAACCTACTCAAGTTCCTCCCCATCGCGCAGTCCCTCCATCCCCCGGGATCGGCCGAGTGAACCTTCCCCTGGAATGCCCTCAGTCTGTCTGCCCTCAGGTACAGGAAACTGTTCACTGTATTCAAGCCACACTCTGACCTGTGCCCTTTCCAGGTCGAGCAAATCCTCCCTATTTTTATGCTCCACTCCTTTTGAAATCCCAATTACCCACTGAATTTGGATGCTAGTTTTTCTCCATTGGTTTACCCTGTCCTCTGCAAACACTTTATGTCATTTTTATTCTCTTCCGGGATGTGGGTATCATTGGTTGGCCAGTATTTATTGCCCGTCCCTAGTTGCCTCCCCCCTCCCCCCTTGAGAAGGTGGGGGATGTGAGCTGCCTTCTTGATCCCCATGTGCTGTGGGTTGACCTACAATGCCCTGAGGGAGGGGAGTCCAGGATTCTGACCCAGCCACACTGAACGGACGGCGATATATTCCCGAGTCGGGACGGTGAGGGGCTCGGAGGGGAACTCGCAGGGGACTGGTGTTCCCATGTACCTGCTGCCCCTTGTCCTTCTGGATGGAAGTGGCCGTGGGTTTGGAAGGTGCTGCCTGAGGATCTTTGGGGAATTTCTGCAGGGCATCTTGTAGCTGGTCCACACCGCTGCTACTGAGCGTCGGTCGGGGGAGGGAGGGGAGATTGAAATCTCTACGCCCTGGCCCGCTCAGTGGAAATAATGACTAATTCTTATCCACACCCACACCACTTGAATGAAAGCTGTCCCGTCAGCCTATCCAAACAGGTCCTGTCACTAAAATCCTCCAGGCCTAGCAACAGCCTCTGATTTCCCAATGTTGTGCAATACATGTGGGTAATGATTCGGACTGGATGCTTGTCTAACCAGCTGCAGTCTAACCAGAGTTGTATGGGTTCAAACAGCCGTTCTGCCTTTATCTACATTGCTTTTTTCCCCATGTTCCCTCCTCCTGCCAGGTGCAAGGTTTCCTTGGACACAAGCTACAAGGGGTGCTGCAGTTATCTGACAGCTTTTTCCAATGATTCCCTCGGACCGTTAGCTCTGACCGGCTTTGACCCAGCCCAGCGGAGGGAGGGTAAGCTGGTGAATTGCTGAGCAGCCTGAGTTGAGTCCAGGGCACAGTCAGCTCTTGGTACAGTTCCCGGTCTCCCGCACTCTGGAGGCAGGCAGCGACAGATTGCAGTGGTTACCCGGCCACGACTGCTCCTTCCCACTGCCTCTCTCTCGCACACTCTCACAGGCACAGTCACATACTCGCGCACACACAGTCACAGTACACACACTCTCACTCTCTCACACATACACACACACAGTCACAC
>NW_025192719.1:2003-3764 GCF_004010195.1 Chiloscyllium plagiosum | reverse complement strand
GATTTGGATTGGCCATGCTAAATTGCCCACAGTAACAAAGGATATGCAGGTTAAGTGGGTTAACCCATGGGAAATGCATGGTTATAGTTTCATAGTAATAGAAGCAGGAGTAGGCCATTTGGCCCTTCCAGCCTACATTTAGATCAGGACTGATGCATCCATTGTCTAAGCTCCTCTTCCCTGCATTGTCCCACCTACCTTTAATTCCCTGACTTAACAGAGACACTGAGCCTTGCAGCGGTACTGCTACCTGATAAACAAATTCTTTCCTTGCGTGGGAATATCCTTCTCTTTGCAAGGACCTATTGTACACTTATCAGCTACTAGCCAACACGATCCAGACACTGTGTCGCTGGGCAAAGTGACTTAGGTTGCTTTTGTTAATCGTTAAATGATTGTAACCTATATAATCATACAACTCTCTGTTACTCGTCGGAGTGACTTGTGAGCTCCCAAATAGACAGTCAATAACCCAAGGTTTGTGTGTCATGATTACTTATCCAATACTTATTGGTCTACTACGAGTAAGTCACCCACAGCATAATCCACTTCCATCCCTAACATGGATCAAGGGGCCACCCTTTTTTGCCAGACAAGTAAATGTGTCAAGCTCAGGAAACAAAGCCTGTCAAACATTAATAGACACAGATCTAGACCAACCTTTTCCAGAGTCTGTCCCTTCACCTCGATTGACTTTCTTTTTCCCTCAGCTCCTACAAACCAACAGCTGAACCAAAGGATAAGAAAAGAAATGGGAAAGAGGGCGAGAGAAGAGAGTGCGGTACTCCCAGATGTAAAACAGAGGAAGGAAGTTCCAGTCTGGGCTGAAGCTCAATCTTCATTCAGAGAGAGAGGAGCAACAGCAACTTCAGAAGCTCATGGTCGAACTTCCGCATTCAAACAATGGCGGGGGGGACTCTGATTGGCAGGAGGACCAGGCCCCTTCTGGTCCTCCAGGATTTCCAAAAGATTGGTCTCCCCGTCCGTCCGAACGACGAGGGGCGGGGCCCCATTCCGAGCTCACACATGCGCACTATGAACACTGCTCACGGCCCATAGAGCGGTGTCTGGATCGCATGGGATTGTGGGTACTACACCAGCCATTAAAGAGATGAAATCAAGAGTCCCATATGCCTTCTTAACGTCCTTTTTTATGTGTTAATGATGAACACGTCATGAGCTAATCTTTAATCGATTTTCGATTGATACACTGAGTGAAACACTACACGTGTTTAACTCTCTATTTCCAGTTCAGTGTCAGTACAACACTCTTTATCTGTCCTCAAATAAGGACCGAATCAAAAGCCCAACGTCTGTTCCACCCGAAGGTTGTTTTTTTTTAGTTTGCAGTTTCCAATCCTCCGTTTCAATCATTTATTAAAAGTTACTCGTGGTACATGAGCATTGCTGGCTGGCCAGCATTTAGTTCCCCTTGAGAAGGTGATGGTGACCTGCCTTCTTCAACTGCTGTGGTCCACACGCTGTACGGTGACCCATAATGTCCTTACGGAGGGTATTCCAGAATTTAGACCCAGCAACACTGAAGGAACAGCAATATATTTCCAAGTCAAGATGGTGAGTGGCTTGGAGGGGTACTTGCAAGAGTTGTGTTCCCAAGTATCTGTTGCCCTGGTCGTTCTAGAGGAACTGGTTTTTGGTTTGGAAGGCATTTTCTAAGGATCTTTGGTGAATTTCAGTGTTGTGTCTTGTAGATCGTACACACTCCTGCTTCTGAACAGTGGGACAGAGGGAGTGGATGTA
>NW_025192719.1:0-963 GCF_004010195.1 Chiloscyllium plagiosum | reverse complement strand
CCCTGAAATACACCAGGCTCGGAGTCAGAATTGGGGTTCAATGACAGAGTTTATTGCACAAGGAAATACCGGGGCTCCGGGGAGAGAAAGACTTTTTTTTAATTTCAAAATATACTTTATTCATAGAAATAAATCTTTGGTACTTGTACAATTTGTCATGTCGTTCGTAGATATATACATTGCATGTCTTCACATTACAAAGAACAGATTGAATTAATCGATTTTACAGTTATCTATTTACAGTTCCCTTTATTAACCATCCAGTCTCTTAGTATTTAGCTGTGGCTTCAGCAGAACCCATCTACTGAGTGGGTGCCCTGTTAAGAACAGATTTTTTTTTCTTTCAAAAATATACTTTGTTCATAAAATACTTTGGTGATCTGTACAACTGGACATGCCATACATATGTAAACATTCCATTTGTTTGCATTCCGAAAACAGAGTAATCATTCCTGTTTAAAGGTCTGTATGATTACATTTTTAGCTGAGGCATCAGCAGAGCCAAAATGACTGCGTGGGCCCCCTGTTCTTCTTTAGGCAGGCAGATGTTACACGGTGGTCTTTCCGCACTGCGCCTTGGCGGCAGCTGCCCCAGCTTCAGTGCGTCCCTCAACACATAGTCCTGGACCTTGGAATGTGCCAGTTTGCAACACTCAGTCAGGGTCAACTCCTTCAGCTGGAAGATCAACAGGAGAGAGCGTCCACCTAGAGTTGATGATCCTCCAGGCACAGTTGATGTTCGTCTCGGTGTGTGTCCCTGGGAACAGGGCGTAGAGCACGGAATCCCGCGTCACGGCGCTGCTCGGGACGAACCTCGACAAACACCACTGCATTCCTCTCCAGACTTCTTCTGCGTAGGCACATTCCAGAAGGAGGTGTGTGACAGTCTCGTCCCCCCCACCCCCGCAGACGCTTCGAGGGCAGCGTGTGGTGCAGCTGAGAGTCTGGGCGTGCATAAAGGAT
>NW_025192718.1:0-3764 GCF_004010195.1 Chiloscyllium plagiosum | reverse complement strand
CAATATTGACTATCTTCAAGCCACAGGATTGTTAACACACAGTATTGAACATCCTGAGACCACAGGAGTATTCACACACTGTATTGACCATTCTCAGGCCACAGGATTATTCCCACACAGTATTGGCCATTCTCAGGCCGCAGGACTATTCACACACAGTATTGAACATCCTCAGGCCACAGTATTGAACATCCTCAAGCCACAGGATTATTCACACATAGTATTGACCAGCATACAGCCACAGGATTAATGAACACACTGTCTTGACCATTTACAGGTCACAGAAGTATTCGCACCCAGTATTGACCATCCTCAAACCACAGGATTGTTCACACTCAGTATTGACCGTCCTCAGACCACAGGATTATTCTCACACAGTATTGACCATCCTCAGGCCACAGGATTGTTCACACACAGTATTGCCCATTCTCAGGCCACAGGAGTAGTCACACACGCTATTGACTATCCTCAGGGCACATGATTATTTTCACACAGTATTGACCATCCTCAGGCTACAGGAATATTCACTCACAGTAGTGACAATTCTCAAATTACAGGATTGTTCACACACAGTATTGGCGATTCACAGGCCAGAGCATTATGCATACATGGTATTGATCATTCACTGTCCAAAGGATTATTCCCACACAGTATTGACCATCCTCAGGCCAAAGGATTATTCACACACAGTATTGACGAGTCACAGGCCACAGGATTATTCCCATACATTATTGACTATTTGAAGGCCACAGGATGATTCACACACAGTATGGCTGTCCTCAGGCAACGTAATTTTCCACACAATGTATGATCATTCTCAGGCCACAGGATTATTCACTCACTGTATTGAACATCCTCGGGCAGCAGGATATTTAACACACACAGTATTGACTATCCTTCGGCCCGACGGTTATTCCCACACAGTATTGACCATTCTCAGTCCACATGATTATTCGCACACAGTATTGACCACCATATGGCCACAGGATTAATGAACGCACTGTCTTGATCATTTACACATCACATGATTATTTCCACACAGTATTAACGATTCTCAGGCCACAGCAATGTTCACACACAGTATTGAACATACATAGGGCACAGGATTATTCATACACAGTATTGACCAGCCTACGGCCACAGGATTAATGAACACACTGTCTTGATCATTTACAGGTCACAGGATTATTCCCACACGGTATTGATCATCCTCATGGAAGAGGAAAATTTACACAAAGTATCACCATGCTCAGGCCATGGATCATTCACACACAGTATTGACAATCCTCAAGCCACAGGATTTTTCCTACACAGTATTGACCATCCACAGGCACCAGAATTATTCTCACACTGTATTGAACATTCTCAGGCCACAGGAATATTCCCCTACAGTATTGACAATCCACAGGGCACAGGATTATTCACACACAGTATTGAACATCCTCAAGTTCAGGATTACTCTGACACACTATTGACCATTCACAGTCCACAGGATTGTTCACACATAGTATTGTTCATACTCAGTCCAAGGATTAGTCAAACACAGTATTGATGATTCACAGGCCAGAGGATTATTCCCACACTGTATTCACAATTCTCAGGCCACAGGTTAATTCACACACAGTATTGACAATTCTACGTCTACAGGATTACTCACACACAGTATTGACCATTCACAGTCCACCGGATTATTCACACACAGTATTGACAATCCTTGGGTAACAAAATTATTCACACACATTATTGACCAGCCTCAGGCCACAGGATTATTTACACACTGTGTTGACAGTACAGAGGCCACAGGATTATTCACACACAATATTCAACATTCTCAGCCCACAGGATTATACACACACAGTACTGACGATTCACAGCCCATAGCATTATTCACACACAATATTGACTGCCCTCAGGCCACATTATTATTCACACACAGTATTGATCATCCTCAGGTCAAGGGTTATTCATACACAGTATTGACCATCTTAAGGACATAAGATCATTCACACACTGTATTGACCAACCAAGGCCACAGATTTAATGAACACATTCTCTTTACCAATTAACAGGTCACAGGAATATTCCCACACAGTACTGACAATCCACAGGGCACAGGATTATTCACACACAGTATTGAACATCCTCAAGTTCAGGATTACTCTGACACACTATTGACCATTCACAGTCCACAGGATTGTTCACACATAGTATTGTTCATACGCAGTCCAAGAATTAGTCAAACACAGTATTGATGAATCACAGGCCACAGGATTATTCACACACAGTATTGACTAACTTCAGGCCACAGGTTTATTCACACACTGTATTGACTAAACACAAGCTACTGGAGTATTCACACACAATGTTCAATATTCTCAGCCAACAGGTTTATTCAGATAAAGTATTGACCAGCATACAGCCACAGGATTAATGCACACACTGTCTTGTTCATTTGCACGTCACAGGATTATTCCCACACAGTATTGACGTTTCTCAGGCCACAGCAATATTCACACACAGTATTGACCATTCACAGGGCACAGGTTTATTCACACACAGCATTGACTAGCACATGGCCACAGAATTAATGAATACTCTGTCTTCAACATTTTCAGGTCACAGGATTATTCCCACATAGTATTGACCCTCCTGAAGTCACAGTATTGACCATCCTCAGGCCATGAATTATCCACACAATGTATTGACAACCTCAAGCCACAGGATTTTTCCTACTCAGTATTGATCATCCTTAGGCAACAGGATTATTCTCACACTATATTGACCATTCTCAGGCCACAGGATTATTAATAAGTAGTATTGAACAACCTCAGGCAACACAATTGTTCACACACTGTATTGACCATCCTCAGGCCAAGGGTTATTCACGCACAGTATTGACCATCCTCAGGACACAGTATTATTTGCAAACAATATTGACCATCCACAGGCCACATCATTATTCACACACAGTATTGCCCATCCTTAGGCAAAGGGCTATACACACACAGTATTTACGATTCACGGCCATAGGATTATTCACATACAGTATTGACTGCCCTCAGTCCACAGGATTATTTACACACTGTATTGAGCATTCACGGTGCACAGGATTATTCATTCACACACTGTATTCACAATTCTCAGGTCACAAGTTCATTCACACACAGTATTGACCATTCTCAGGCCACAGGATTACTCTCATACAGTATTGACCATTCACAGTCCACAGCATTTTTCACACATAGTATTGACCATTCTCAGGCCAAAGGACTACTCACACACCGTATTGACCAACCTCAGGCCACAGGATGATTCCTACAGAGTCTTGACCATTCACAGGCCACAGGATTATTCACACACAGTATTGACCGTCCTCAGTCAACAGGATTTTCCCCACACAGAATATGACCACACTCAGGCCACAGGATTATTCACACAAAGTATTGAACATCCTCAGGCCACAGGATTATTCCCACACAGGATTGACCATTCTCAGGCCACAGGATTATTCCCACACAACATTGACCATTCTCAGGCCACAGGATTATTCCCATACATGAATGACCATTCTCAGGCCACAGGATTATTCACACACTGTATTAACCATCCTCAGGCTACAGGATTATTCCCACAGAATATGGACCATTCTCATGCCACAGGATTATTCACTCACTGTATTGAACACCCTCGGGCAGCAGGATATTTAACACACAGTATTGACTATCCTTTGACCCAACGGTTATTCCCACACAGTATTGACCATT
>NW_025192717.1:0-3764 GCF_004010195.1 Chiloscyllium plagiosum | reverse complement strand
AGACAGTGACAGTGATTGAATCTCAGTCTGTGATAGGGAGTGAACCTCAGATTTAAACAGGGATTGAACCGCAGTCAGTGAAAGGAATTGAACCTCAGCCAGTGTCAGGGATTGAACATTAGTCAGTTACAGAGATTGAATCTTAGTCTGTGTCAGGGATTTAATCTCAGTTAGTGACAGGGAATGAATCTCAGTCAGTGACTGGGATTGACCCACAGACAGTGACAGGGATTGAATATCAGTCAGTGACAGGGATTTAGCCTCAGACAGTGACAGTGATTGAGCCTCAGTAAGTGACAGGGATTGAATCTCAGTCAGTGACAGATATTGAATCTCAGTCAGTGACAGGGGTTGAAACTCAGGCAGTGACAGGGATTGAACCTCAGTCAGGGACAGGGATTGAACCTCAGTTAGTGACAGATATTGAATCTCAGTCAGTGACACAGATTGAAACACAGTCAATGACTGCGACTGAACCTCGGTCAGTGACAGGAATTGAGCCTCAGCCAGTGACAGGGATTGAATATCAGTCAGTGACAGGGATTGAATCATATTCAGTGACAGTGATTGAACCACAGTCAGTGACAGGGATTGAGTCTCAAATAGTGACAGGTATTGACCCTCAGTCAGTGACAGATATTGAATCTCAACCAGTGACACGGATTGAACCTCAGTCAGTGACAGGGATAGAATCTCAATCAGTGACAGGGATTGACGCTCAGAAAGTGACAGGGATTGAATCTTAGTCAGTGACAGGGATTGACCCTCAGACAGTGACAGGGGTTGAACCTCAGTCAGTGACAGTGATGAGTTTCAGTCAGTGACAGGGATTGACTCTCAGTCAGTGACAGTGATTGAATCTAAGTCTGTGACAGGGATTGAACCTCAGATATTGATAGGGATTGAACCTTAGTCAGTGACAGAGACTGAATCTCAGTCAATGACAGGGATTGAATCTCATTCAGTGACAGGGATTGAGCCTCAGTCAGTGACAGGAATTGATTCTCAGTCAGTGACAGGGATTGAATATCATTCAGTGACACGGATTGAATCATATTCAGTGACAGAGATTGAACCTCAGTCAGTGACAGGGATTGAGGCTCAGTCTGTGAAAGGGATTGAATCTCAGTCAGTGACAGGGATTGAGCCTCAAATAGTGACAGGGATTGACCCTCAGTCAGTGAAAGGGAGTGAGTCTCAAATTGTGACAGGTATTGACCCTCAGTCAGTGACAGATATTGAATCTCAATCAGTGACAGGGATTGACACACAGACGGTGACAGGGATTGTCTCTCAGTCAGTGACAGTGATTGAATCTAAGTCTGTGACAGGGATTGACCCTCAGATATTGATAGGGTTTGAACCTTAGTCAGTGACAGAGATTGAATCTCAGTTAATGACAGGGATTGAATCTCAGTCAGTGACAGGGAATGAGCCTCAGTCAGTGACAGGGATTGAATCTCAGTCAGTGACAGGGATTGAATCTCAGTCAGTGACTGGGATTGAATCGCAGTCAGTGACAGGGATTGAATCTCAGTCAGTGCCAGGCATTGAATCACAGTCAGTGACAGGGATTGAACCTCAGTCAGTGACTGGGATTGCACCTCAGTCAGTGACAGGCATTGAATCACAATCAGTGACAGGGATTGAACCTCAGTCAGTGACAGGGATTGAACCTCAGTCAGTGACAGGGATTGAATCTCAATCAGTGACAGGGATTGAATCTCAGTCAGTGACAGGGATTGAACCTCAGTCAGTGACAGAGATTGAACCTCAGTCAGTGTCAGGGTTTGAATCTCAGTTAGTGAAAGGGATTGAATCTCAGTCAGTGACAGGGATTGAATCTCAGTCTGTGACAGGGATTGACCCTCTGACACTGACAGGCATTGAAACTCAGTCTGTGACAGGGATTGCACCTCAGTCAGTGACAGGGATTGAAACTTAGTCAGTGACAGGGATTGAACCTGAGTCAGAGACTGATATTGAACCTCAGTCAGTGACAGCGATTGAACCTCAGACAGTGACAGGGATTGAATCTCAGTCAGTGACAGGCATTTAACCTCAGTCAGTGACAGGGATTGAATCTCAATCAGAGACAGGGATTGAATCATATTCAGTGACAGAGATTGAACCTCAGTCAGTGACAGGGATTGAGGCTCAGTCTGTGACAGGGATTGAGCCTCAAATAGTGACAGGGATTGACCCTCAGTCAGTGACAGATTTTGAATCTCAATCAGTGACAAGAAGTGAATCTCAGTCAGTGCCAGGGATTGAATCTCACTCAGTGGTAGGAATTGCATCTCAGTAATCTAATTCAGTAACAGGGGTTGGATCTCAGTCAGTGACAGGGATTGAATCTCATTCAGTGACTGTGCTTGAACCTCAGTCAGTGACGGATTGAATCACAGTCAGTGACAGGGATTGAACCTCAGTCAATGACAGGGAATGAATCTCAATCAGTGACATGGATTGATGCTCAGAAAGTGACAGGGATTGTACCTCAGTCAGTGACAGGGATTGACCCTCAGACAGTGACAGGGATTGATTCTTAGTCAGTGACAGGGATTGAACCTCAGATATTGACAGGGATTGACCCTCAGACAGTGACAGTGATTGAATCTCAGTCTGTGACAGGGATTGAACCTCAGATTTAAACAGGGATTGAACCTCAGTCAGTGACAGGGATTGAATCTCAGTCTGTGACAGGTATTGAACCTCAGTCAGTGACAGGGATTGAACCTTAGTCAGTGACCTGGATTGACCCTCAGTCAGTGACAGGGATTTAATCTCAGTTAGTGACAGGGATTGAACCTCAGTCATTGACAGGGATTGAATCTCATTCAGTGACAGAAATTGAATCTCAGTCAGTGACAGGGATTGAACTTCAGTCAGTGACAGGGATTGATTCTCAGTCAGTGACAGGGATTGAGCCTCAGTTAGTGACAGGGAGTTAATCTCAGTCAGTGAATGGGATTGACCCGCAGACAGTGACAGGGATTGAATCTCAGTCAGTGACAGGGATTGAACCTCAGTCTGTGACAGGGATTCAATCTCAGTCTATGACTGTGATTGAATCGCAGTCAGTGACATGCATTGAGCCTCCATCAGTGACAGGGATTGACGCTCATTCAGTGACTGGGATTGAATCTCAATCAGTGACAGGGATTGAATCTCAGTCTGTGACAGGGATTGAACTACAGTCAGTGGTAGGGATTGATTCTCAGTCAGTGCCAGGGATTGAGCCTCAGTCAGTGACAGGGATTGAATCTCAGTTAGTGACAGGGATGTAATCTCAGTCAGTGACTGGAATTGACCCGCAGACATTGACAGGGATAGAATCTGAGTCAGTGACAGGGATTGAATCTCAATCAGTGACAGGGATTGAACCTCCATCAGTGACAGGGATTGAATCTCATTCAATGACAGAAATTGAATCTCAGTCAGTGACAGGGATTGAACTTCAGTCAGTGACAGGGATTGATTCTCAGTCAGTGACAGGGATAGAGACAAAACCAGTGACAGGTTTGAATCTCAATCAGTGACAGGGATTGAATCACAATTAGTCTCAGTCAGTAACTGGCATTGACCCTCAGACAGTGACAGGGATTGAACCTCAGTCAGTGACAGGGATTGAACCTCAGTCAGTTACAGGGATTGAGCCTCAATCAGTGACAGGGATAGAGACAAAACCAGTGACAGGTTTGAATCTCAATCAGTGACAGGGATTGAATCACAATTAGTGACAGGAATTGAGCCTCAGTCAG
>NW_025192716.1:0-3764 GCF_004010195.1 Chiloscyllium plagiosum | reverse complement strand
TGGGTGTTCGTGCTAAGTTCCCCATAGAATCCAAAACCCACTACATTTTCCAAAACAACATGCCCCCCACTGGAGTGTCAAAATTTTGTTTGATTGTAGTTTCACACAACGCATTTGACCCAAACCGTGTCAACTCAGCATATTTAGACAATGGGCCAAGCACCGATAACATCCAGTAAGAGAGAATCTACCCATTGTATTTTTTCTTTAAGCTTCAACGGGAGAACCAAGAATGACCCGACTATCGTTATTCTGGGGCTAAGCATGTCAAAATGGAGACATCCCTGCCGTGATTTTCAATGGTACTCCCAGCACTGGACTATCGACAGCCTGGGCTTTGACCATTGACATGAAGTGGAATTGGACTGGCTATCTAAACACTGCGGCGACAATATCAGTAGTTGAGAAGTACGCAGCGAGTAACTCACTTCCTGATTTCCCAAGGCGACTCACGAACTGTTTTAATGGACTCATGACACTTGTTTGTCTCTGGCTGGGCCAGTATATAGTGGCTGGCCCAATCGTCCTTGAGAAAGTACGGGTGAGCTGATTTCGAGGTCGCCACATTCCATGTGGTTGGAATCCCATAATGCTGTGAGGGAGGAAACTCAAGGACGTTGACCCACTGACACCGAAGGAAAGGGGATCTCAATCCATTCAGGGTGATGAGTGGCTCAGTGGCTAACCTGCTATCTCCGAGGCATTTTTCAGACGTCTGATGGAATACTTTACACTTGCCTGAGTGGGTGCAGCTCAAATGACATTAAAGATGCTCGAGAATATGCAGCACTACGCTGCCTGCTCCACAAACATCCACCGCTTCCAGCATTGACGCTCATTTTAAAACATACCGTGCAAGGACTGTAACAAACACTACATTGGACAAATAGACCTAGCTACTAGGATCCCTGAACATCAATTAGCCACAAAACGACTTGACCCTCTCTCAGTAGTATTCTTACATACAGACGATGAATGACACCATGTCGGCTGGGACAACACATCCATCCTAGGACAAGCCATACAGAGAAATGCACGAGAGTTCCCAGAAGCATGGCATTCCAAACAGAACTCTATCAACAAACGCATGGAGTTAGACCCCATCTACCACACCCTGAAAAAAGAATAGGAACTGACTCGACTACAGGAAAAAAATATCACCACAGGAAATGACATTACCAACCCAAAGAAACTCAAGCATATAAATAGAGAGCAGGAATTATCAGCAGTGCTTCGCCTGGAGTCCCACTGAAGATGTCCCACAAAGCGTTCAATAAGGTTCCCCACAGTAGACTATTATACAAAATGCGGAGGAATGGGATTGTGGGAGACATAGCAGTTTGGATCAGTAATTGGCTCTCTGAAATAAAAAAAGTGGGTCGTAGTTGCTGGAACATGTTCATCTTGGTGCCCAGTTAATAGCGGCATACCGTAAGGGTCGGTGTTGGGTCCACTGCTGTTTGTCATTTTTATAAATGACCTGGATGAGGGCTTAGATGGGTGGGTTAGTAAATTTGCGGACGACACGAAGGTCGGTGGAGTTGTGGAGAGAGACGAAGGATGTAGAAGGTTGCAGAGATGCATAGATAGGGTCCAGAGCTGGGCTGAGAGGTGGCAAATGGAGTTTGATGTGGACAAATTTGAGGTGATACATTTTCGACGATGTAATCGGAATGGAAAGTACTGGGCTACTGGTAGGATTCTTGGGAGTGCAGATGAACAGAGAGATCTCGGTGTCCATGTACAAGATCCCTGAAAGTTGCCACCCAGATTAACAGGGTTCTTAAGAAGGTATACAGTGTTTTGGCCTTTATTAATAGAGGGATTGAGTTCCGGAACCAGGAGGTTATGCTGAAGCTGTACAAAGCTCTGGTACGGCCACACTTGGAGTATTGTGTACAGTTCTGGTCACCGCATTATCAGTAGGATGTGGAAGCTTTGGAAAGGGTGCAGAGGAGATTTACTAGGATATTGCCTGGTATGGAAGGAATGTCTTACGAGGAATGCCTGAGGGCCTTGAGGCTGTTCTCGTTAGAGAGAAGAAGGTTGAGAGGTGACTTAATAGAGACATACAAGATAATCTGAGGGTTAGAAATGGTGGACAGGGAGAGCTCTTTTCCACGTATGGGGACGGCAAACACGAGGGGACACAACTTTAAAGTGAGGGGAAATAGGTATAAGACAGATGTCAGAGGTAGTTTCTTTACTCAGAGTGTAGTAAGGGTATGGAATGCTTTGCCTGCAACGGTAGTAGATTCGCCAAGTTTAAGCGCACTTAAGTCGTCATTGAATTGGCATATGGACGTACATGGAATAGTTTAGGTGGGATGGGGTTCAGATTAGTATGACAGGGCGGCGCAAATTCGAGGGCCGAAGGGCCTGTACTGCGCTGTAATGTTCTATGTTCTATGTTACCGAATAGAATGACGAAACGACTGGTAATGAACATTCCAACTCAGCGAGCACACCTACATTAGTGTATATCAATTAGAAGATGCAGTGTATGACATGTTCCAAACAGATGACCAGGTCCAACTAGGACAACAACAGCATCAGATACATGGGAACACCATAAATACAAGTTCTTCCCCAAGCCAGTCACCATCCCCATGTGCAATTAATTAGCTGTGAACTCTGTGTTGTTGAGAGAAAACACATGAATTTTCTCGCTAGTGAAAGTTTACCTCGCAGAATATAGACTGCAGCGCTTTAAGAAGTCAGCTGAACTCCACCGTCCCTAGGATAATCATAGAACTTTAGAAATATATAACACGAAGGCCGTTGTTTTCACCAGTTTGTCCCAGACAACCCTTTCTAACCCTACCATCCTGCACAGCGTCCATTGCTCCGTAGTTTGCAGCTCTGGAGGTGCAGATCAAAGTGTTTATTTTTTAAGTTTTGCTATCCCTGTCTGCACTCCCAATTAAAGTAACGAATTCCAGATACCCACGACTCTGCACCAAGAATTTTTTTCCTGATGACCCCTCTGATTCTTCACCCACTGGTTTGATTGAGTGCCCCTTAGTTTTTGAAATCTCTGGCCAGGAAAACACGTTCATCCGGTTCACTCAATTTCTGTACCTCCGAATTTTGAATCCCTCAATCATGCCATGCATCAGCATTCTCTACTCCAAGGGTAACAGCCCCGATCTCTTGAAAGTCCACTCGTGGAACATTCCTGTCAATGATTTCCGCACTGAAGTTATGTCCTTCCTGTAGTATGGTGACTAGAACTGCACAAAGTAGTCCACTTGTGGCCTCGCCAATGTCTCATCAGTAGAACATAGAACATAGAACAGCACAGCACAGGCTACTCGGGCCTCGATGGTTTGCCGACCATTTATATTACCCTAAGTCAAACTAACCTACATAACCTTCATTTTACTCTCACCCATGTGCCTATCCAACAGGCGATTAAATGTCCATAATGTACCTGACACTACTACCATTGCCAGCAGTGCATTACACGCAAACATCACTTTCTGTATTAAGAGCCAACTCTGACACCACTACAAAATCTTCTTTCAGCACCTTAACATTATGCCCACTTCTGATAGTAATTTCTGCCGTGGGAAAATGTCTCTGACTATTCAGTCTATCCATGGTTCACATTATCTTGTACACCGCTATTAAGTCAACCCTCATCCTGGTCACCGAGCTCCAGGCTGACTGCTTTCCATCAGTAGCACCATCCGTCTTCTATGGACCAGTCCAATTCTGTATCTCAACAAAAAAATAAAATCCCTGTAACCCACACCCCCTCA
>NW_025192715.1:2315-3764 GCF_004010195.1 Chiloscyllium plagiosum | reverse complement strand
GGACTAATCTGTCAGAATTGTGTTTGCTCACTTTCTTTGAGATCACAGTCCACAAATGTCCCAGTTCCAGTTCCTGGGCCGGGCCCGGTTACCACATTGCAGTGGGGTGGGGAGCTTTGTGTCAGCCTGAAGTTTTTGTTAATAACAACATTGGAGGTTGAAGTTGACGGTTTTGACGAATATTGCATCATCAAACTGCAGGAAATCCTTCCGAATTTATTGATTAACTGGACTGAGTCTGTTTACATGCAGCCCTGTTAGTCGTGCTGTAATATTCTATGTTAAGAATCACACACCGCCAGGTTATAATCCATCAGGTTTAACTGGAAGCACACTAGCTATCGGAGCGACGCTCCTTCATCAGGTGTTTGTGGAGGGCAAAACTCTAAGGCACAGAATTTATAGCAAACATTTATAGTGTGATGTAACTGAAATTATCCATTGAAAAATACCTTGATTGTCTGTTGAGTCTTTCATCTGCTCGAATACCATGATAGTTTCACTTCTTTCATGTGTAAACCACAAAGCCTTATTTTAAAAGTTGCATTCCTGACAGTGGCCCATCAAATCACTCACTGTATTAATCACTGCACAGTCTCAACAAAGGAATGAAACTGAATGGACCACATTACATCTACCAATGCACTGGAAAATACAACAACACAATCAGCCCTCTTGACCCTGCAACTTCTGTCTCACTGTGTGCCAACAGCAGTAGCAGAACTGTACTCCAGCCCAATCTGAAATCTCATGGCCTGGTATATCCCCCATTCAACCATTAACATCAAGCCAGGGGATCAACCCTAGTTCAATGGAGAGTTCCGCAGGGCATGCTGGAGCAATACCAAGCATACTTAAAAATGTGGTGCCAACCTGGTGAAGCTGCAGCGCAAGCAGCACCAAATAGAACTATATGATCCAACAACCAATGGATCAGATCTGAGCTCTGCAGTTCTGCCACACCTAGTCAGGAACGGTGATGGACAATTAAACACTCACTGCAGGAAGCATCACAGATATCCCCATCCTCACTGATGGAGGGGTCTCACACATCCATGCAACAGACAAGACAACAGCATTTGCAGCAATCTTCAGCCAGCAGTGCCAAGTGGATGAGCCTTCTCCATTTGTCCATGACATCACATATGTGAATCGAATTGGTTGAAAATTCATTTCAAATCAGATCAAGAAATGGAGAAGTAGTGTAAAGGCTGTCGGTCCTGCCAACATTGTGGCAATAATACTGATGGCTGTGCTCCAGAACTTGCTGCCCACCAAGACAAGTACTGCTCCAGCACTGGCACCTACCGACACTGGGAAATGTTTCCCAGTGTTGTTCAACACAAAAACGCAGGACACATCCAACCCAGCCAATTTCCCTCCATCAGTCCACACTCGCTCAGCAGTGAAGTGATAGAAGTTGTCATCAACAGTGCTGTCAAGCACATG
>NW_025192715.1:0-1224 GCF_004010195.1 Chiloscyllium plagiosum | reverse complement strand
ATTCCCATTTGCCAGCACTTGACCGACATCCCTCTGAACCCTTCCTATTCAAATGCCTTTTAAATGTTACAATTTTGATTGCCCTTTAGGCTCCTTTTGAATTTTCCCCTCTCACCCTAAACCTATATCCTCTAGTTCTGGGCTCCACCACCCCAGGATAAACACCTTGTCTATTTACGCGATCCATGCCCCTCACGATTTTATAAACCTCTTCAACATCACACCTCAGCCTATGACACTCCAGGGAAAATGGCCCCAGGCTATTATGCCTCTCCCTGCAACTCAAATCCTCCAACCCTGGCAACATCTTTAAAAAAATCAATTCTCAAACCTTCCATGTTTCAGTGCCTCTTTCTGATGAGAGGGAGACCAGAATTGCACACAATATTCCAAAAGTGGCCAAACCAATGTCCTGTACAGCTCCTTTTCTCAATGCTCTGACCAACGAAGGGAAGAAAACCAAACAATTTCTTCATTATCCTATCTACCTGTGACTCTACTTTTAAGGAACTATGAACATGCACTCCAAGGTCTCTTTGTTCAGCAAGACTCTCCAAGACCTTACAATTCAGTGTGAGTCCTGCTCTGATTTGCTTTTCTAAAATGCAGCACCTCACATTTATCTAAATTAAACCCTATCTGCCACTCTGCAGCCCATTGGCCCATCTGATCAATATCCCATTGTATTCTGAGACAACCTTTATCACTGTCCACAATACCTCCAATTTTGGTGTCATCTGCAAACTTACGAACCGTTCCGGCTCTGTTCACATCCAAATCATTTAAATGGATGAAGAAACAAATCCAGAAAAAAAACGTTCATTTCTCTGGGTTTGAATGTGCTCTGTATAAATCCTGCCTATGTCTCTCTACCAGGGAGGGCTGCACATTCACACCTCTGAACTTTGCCCCCGACAAAGCTGGCAGCCGCGCACGTGACCAGTGAATCTTTGCCCCGAATAAAGAGGGCGGCAATCACACGATGAGGTTATTTTCCAGTTTACTGCAAAAACGGGACTGTAAGTTTCAAATTTGTATTTTCCGATGTGCATCAAATGTTTGTAAAATCTCTCAGCCCATACCAACACCATTTCCCTGCTGTTTATTTCTTTCCTTACCAATAGCTCTCCATCCACACGTCCCGCACATCCGCTCCCACCGTGAGGATAATCACGTGGTATACTCTAGTCACGTCCCTCATTTACTCTGATTGGTCGGAGGACC
>NW_025192714.1:2644-3764 GCF_004010195.1 Chiloscyllium plagiosum | reverse complement strand
TACAGTACACCCACACAAAAAGCTGCTCTCTGTGCACTACCCCTAACAGAGAGCTGCTCTGTGTACAGTACCCACCCACACGGAAGGCTGTTCTCTGTACAGTATCCCTCACGGAAAGCTGTTCTCTGTACAGTATCCCTCACAGAAAGCTTCTCCGTGTACAGTGCACCTTCCCAGAAAGCTAATCTCTCCAGTAACCCTCACAGAAAGCTGCTCCCTGTACAATATCCCTCACAGAAAGCTGCTCTCTGTACATTACCCCTCACAGAAAGCTACTCTTTGTACAGTGCCCCACACAGAAAGCTGTTCACTGTGTAGTACCCCTCACAGAAATCTGCTCTCTGTACAGTATCCCTCACAGAAAGCTGCTCTCTGTACAGTACTACATCACAGAAAGATGCTCTCTGTTCAGTAACCCACACAGAAAGCCTCTACCCATACAGTACACAGTCCCAGAAATCTAATCTCTGTACAGTGCCCCACACAGAAAGCTGCTCTCAGCGCAGTACCCCACACAGAACTGTTCTCTCTGTACAATATCCCTCACAGAAAGGTGCTCTCTGTACACAACCCCTCATAGAAAGCTGTTCTCTGTACAGTATCCCACACAGAAAGCCTCTACCCATACATTGCACACTCCCAGAAAGCTAATCTCTGTACAGAACCCCTCACAGAAAGCTGCTCTCTGTTCAGTATCCATCACAGAACCCTGCTCTCTGCACAGTGCCCCACACAGAAAACTTCTCATTTTACAGTGCCCCACACAGAAAGCTGCTCTCTGCGCAGTACCCCTCACAGAAATCTTCTCTCTGTACAGTACCCATCACAGAAAGCTGCTCTCTGTACAGTACCCCTCACAGAAAGCTTCAGTCTGAACAGTAGCCCTCGCACAGAAAGCTGATCTCTGAACAGCTCCCCCCCACAGAAAGCTGCTTTCTGAACAGTATCCATCACAGTAAGCTGCTCTCTGAACAGTATCTCTCACAGAAAGCTAATCTCTGTACTGTACCCCATCACAGAAATCTGCTCTCTGCGCAGTACCCCTCAGAGAAAGCTGCTCTCTGTACAGTGTCCCTCACAGAAAGATGCTCTCTGTACAGTATCCCTCACAGAAAGCTGC
>NW_025192714.1:0-2475 GCF_004010195.1 Chiloscyllium plagiosum | reverse complement strand
CTCACAGAACCCTGCTCTCTGTACAGTGCCCCACACAGAAACTTGCTCTCTGTGCAGTACCCCTCACAGAAAGTGGCTCTCTGTACAGGACCCCTCACAAAAAGCTGCTTTCTGTACAGTGACGCATCACAGAAAGCTGCTCTCTGTACAGAATCCATCACAGAAAGCTGATCTCTGTTCAGTGCCCCCGCCCAGAAAGCTGCTCTCTGGACAGTATCCCACACAGAAACCTACTCTCTGTACAGTATCTCTCACAGTAAGCTGCTCTCTGTACAGTATCCCTCACAGAAAGCTGCTCCCTGTTCCGTACACCTCAAAGAAATCTGATCCCTGTACAATATCCCTCACAGAAATCTGCTCTCTCTCTACAGTGACCAGTATCCCTCACAGAAAGCTGCTCTCCATGCAGTACCCCTCTCAGAAACGTGCTGTCTGCACAGTAGTCCTCAGAGAAAGCTGCTCACTGTACAGTACACCCACACAAAAAGCTGCTCTCTGTACACTACCCCTAACAGAGAGCTGCTCTGTGTACAGTTCCCACCCACACGGAAGGCTGTTCTCTGTACAGTATCCCTCACAGAAAGCTGTTCTCTGTACAGTATCCCTCACAGAAAGCTTCTCCGCGTACAGAGCACCTTCCCAGAAAGCTAATCTCTCCAGTAACCCTCACAGAAAGCTGCTTCCTGTACAATATCCCTCACAGAAAGCTGCTCTCTGTACAGTGCCCCTCACAGAAAGCTGCTCTCTGTACAGTATCCCGCACAGAAAGCTGCTCTCTGTACAGTACCCCATCACAGAAAGATGCTCTCGGTTCAGTACCCCTCACAAAAATCTGCTCTCTGTACAGTGTCCCTCACAGAAAGCTGCTCTCTGTACAGTGTCCCTCATAGAAAGATGCTCTCTGTACAGTAACCCTCACAGAAAGCTGCTCTGTGTTCAGTGCCCCTCAAAGAAATCTGCTCTCTGTACAGTGCCCCTCACAGAAAGCTGCTCTCTGTACATTGCCCCCTTACAGAAAGCTGCTCTCTGTACAGTAACCCCTCACAGAAATCTGCTTTCTGTTCAGTACCCCTCACAGAAATCTGCTCTCTGTACAGTATCCCTCACAGAAATCTGTTCTCTGTATTGTATCCTTCACAGAAAGCTACTCTTTGTACAGTGCCCCACACAGAAAGCTGCTCTCTGTGCAGTACCCCTCACAGAAAGATGCTCTCTGCACAGTACCCCTTAAAGAAATCTGCTCTCTGTACAGTGCACCACACAGAAAGCTGCACTCTGTACACTACCCCTCACAGAAAGCTGCTCTTTGTACACTACCCACCAACACAGAAAGCTGCTCTCTGTATAGTATCCCTCACAGAAAGCTGCTCTCTCTGCAGTATCCCCCACAGATAGCTTCCCCTGTACAGTGCACCCTCACAGAAACCTAATCTCTGTATAGTACCCCTCACAGAAAGCTACTCTCTGTACAGTATCACTCACAGAACCCTGTTCTCTGTACAGTGCCCCACACAGAAAGCTGCTCTCTGTGCAGTATCCCTCACAGAAAGTGGCTCTCTGTACAGGACCCCTCACAAAAAGCTGCTCTCTGTACAGAATCCATCACAGAAGGTTGCTCCCTATAACAGCACCCCTCACAGAAAGCTGATCTCTGTTCAGTACCCCCCCCCAACATAGAAAGCTGCTGTCTGTACAGTGCCCCCGCCCAGAAAGCATCTCTCTGTATAGTATCCCTCACAGAACCCTGCTCTCCGTACAGTATCCCTCACAGTAAGCTGCTCTCTGTATAGTACCCCTCACAGAAATCTGCTCCCTGTTCCGTCTGCCTCAAAGAAATCTGATCCCTGTACAATATCCCTCACAGAAATCTGTTCTCTCTCTACAGTGACCCCTCTCAGAAAGCTGTTTTCTGAACAGTATCCATCACAGAAAGTTGCTCTCTGAACAATATCACTCACAGAAAGCTGCTCTCTGTACAGTACCCCATCACGGACAGCTACTCTCTGTACTGTACCCCATCACAGAAATCTGCTCTCTGCGCAGTACCCCTCAGAGAAAGCTGCTCTCTGTACAGTGTCCCTCACAGAAAGATGCTCTCTGTACAGTAACCCTCACAGAAAGCTGCTCTGTGTTCAGTGCCCCTCAAAGAAATCTGCTCCCTGTACAGTGTCCCTCACAGAAAGCTGCTCTCTGTGCAGTAACAATCACAGAACCCTGCTCTCTGCACAGTGCCCCACACAGAAAGCTGCTCTCTGTACAGTATCCCTCACAGAAAGCTGCTCTCTGTACAGTATCCCTCACAGAAATCTGCTCTCTGTACAGTATCAATCACAGAACCCTGTTCTCTGCACAGTGCCCCACACAGAAAGCTGCTCTCTGCACAGTGCCCCCCACAGAAAGCTGCTCTCTGTGCAGTATCAATCACAGAACCCTGCTCTCTGTACAGTGCCCCACACAGAAAGCTGCTCTCTGTAC
>NW_025192713.1:0-3764 GCF_004010195.1 Chiloscyllium plagiosum | reverse complement strand
GTAAGTGGATCGATCTGTAATAGAACTTTGCCAATTTTCATTTCATTTACCTGCTCCATTGACTGACAATGTTGAATTTTACCTTCAATATTTAGTTTCCTTTTCAGTACAAACATCTAGAGGCAATTTCTCAACAATCATATAAGATTTTAGATTTTAAAGCACTGAGCAGTAAGATTTTATTACCAAGTGTATTCGAGTACAGGGATACAGGAGTCCAGTAAAAAATGTACAAAGATGCCACTCTTGCTACTATTTTAGGTGCAAGGCACCTAGCGAGAATATCTTAGGTACAGATTGAAAAATAGACAAATAAGTTAGAAGTACAACATTCTAGTTCTTCCCAGTATGAAGTAGTAAATAAAGAAATAAAGTTAAATTCAAAATTACAGTGCATCATTAGCCATGGGCCTGCAGTATCTCCATGTTGGGTTTTCCCCATGAGGGCGTGCACTTCCTATGGCTTGATCTCTTCCCCAGTGCCAGGCTTAATCTCTCCCAGTGCCAGGCTTAATCTCTCCCAGTGCCTGGCTCAATCTCTCCCGGTGCTGGGCTCAATCTCTCCCAGTGCTGGACTCAATCTCTCCCAGTGCCGGGCCCAATCTCTCCAAGTGCAGGGCTCAATCTCTCCCAGAGCTGGACTCAATCTTTCCCAGTGATGGACTCAATCTCTCCCAGTGCTTGGCTAAATCTCTCCCAGTGCCGGGCCCAATCTCTCCCAGTGCCGGGCCCAATCTCTCCCAGTGCCGGGCCCAATCTCTCCCAGTGTTGGACCCAATCTCTCCCAGTGCTGGACCCAATCTCTCCCAGTGCCGGGCTCCATCTCTTCCAGTGCTGGGCCCAATCACTCCCAGTGCCAGGCTCATTCTCTCCCAGTGCTGGACTCAATCTTTCCCAGTGCCGGGCTCAATCTCTCTCAGTGCCAGGCTCCATCTGTCCCAGTGCTGGACTCAATCTCTCCCAGTGCAGGACTCAATCTCTCCCAGTCTGGACTCAATCTCTCCCAGTGCTTGACTCAATCTGCCGCAGTGCTGGACTCAATCTCTCTCAGTGCCAGGCTTCATCTCTCCCAGTGCTGGACTCAATGTCACCCAGTGCTAGTCTCAAACTCTCATCATGCTGGACTCAATCTCCCCCAGTGCTGGGCTCAATATCTTTCAGTGCTGGACTCAATCTCTCCCAGTGCTGGGCTCAATCTCTCTCAGTGCCAGGCTCCATCTCTCCCAGTGCTGGACTCAATCTCTCCCAGTGCTGGACTCAATCTCTCCCAGTGCTTGACTCAATCTGCCGCAGTGCAGGGCTCAATCTCTCCCAGTGCCGGGCCCAATTTCTCCCAGTGCCAGACCCAATCTCTCCCAATGCCGGGCTCAATCTCTCCCAGTGCTGGGCCCCATCTCTTCCAGTGCCGGGCTCCATCTCTTCTAGTGCCGGGCTCCATCTCTTCCAGTGCTGGGCCCAATCTCTCCCAGTGCCAGGCTCAATCTCTCCCAGTGCTGGACTCAATCTCTCCCAGTGCTGGACTCAGTCTCTCCCAGTGCCAGGCAGTGGGCGGCACGGTGGCACAGTGGTTAGCACTGCTGCCTCACAGCGCCAGAGACCCGGGTTCAATTCCCGCCTCAGGCGACTGACTGTGTGGAGTTTGCACGTTCTCCCCATGTCTGCGTGAGTTTCCTCCAGGTGCTCCGGTTTCCTCCCACAGTCCAAAGATGTGCAGGTCAGGTGAATTGGCCATGCTAAATTGCCCGTAGTGTTAAGTAAGGGGTAAATGTAGGGGTATGGGTGGGTTGCGCTTCGGCTGGTCGGTGTGGACTTGTTGGGCCGAAGGGCATGTTTCCACACTGTAATGTAGTGTAATGTAATCTAATCTAATCTAAACTCTCCTAGTGCTGGGCTCAATCTCTCCCACTGCCGGGTTCAATCTCTCCCAGTGCTGGGCTCAATCTCTCCCAGTGCCGGGTTCATCTCTCCCAGTGCTGGGCTCAATCTCTCCCAGTGCTGGGCTCAATCATTCCCAGTGCTGGACTCAATCTCTCCTAGTTCTGGGCTCAACTTCTCCAAGTGGTGGGCTCAATCATTCCCTGTGCTGGACTCAATCTCTCCCAGTGCTGGGCACCATCTCTCTTAGAGCTGGGCTCAATCCCTCCCAGTGTCAGGCTCAATCTCTCCCAGTCCTGGGCTCATTATCTCCCAGTGCTGGGCTCAAACTCTCCTAGTGCTGGGCTCAATTTCTCCCAGTGGTGGACTCAATCTTTTCCAGTGCTGGGCACAATCTCACCCACTGGTGGGCTCAATCTTTCCCAGTGATGGGCTCAATCTCTCCCAGTGCTGGGCTCAATCATTCCCAGTGCTGGGCTCAATCTCTCCCAGTGCTGGGCTCAATCTCTTCTTGAAGAAATTGAGGACTGCAGATGCTGGAGATCAGAGCTGAAAATGTATGCTGGAAAAGCGCAGCAGATCAAGCAGCATCCAAGGAGCAGGAGAATCGACGTTTCGGGCATGAGGCTTTCTTCAGGAAACCTTCTTCAGGAATTGCTGAAGAAGGGCTCATGCCCAAAACGTCGATTTACCTGCTCCTTGGATGCTGTCTGACCAGCTGCGCTTTTCCAGCAAAACATTTTCAGCTCAATCTCTCCTAGTGCTCAGCCCAATTGCTCCTAGTGCAGGGCTCAATCACTCCCAGTGCCGGGCTCAATCTCTTCAAGTGCTGGGCTCAATCTCTCCCAGTGCTGATCTCAATCTCTCCCAGTGCTGGGCTCAATCTCTCCCAGTGCCGGGTTCATTCTCTCCCAGTGCTCGTCTCAATCTCTTCCAGTGCCGGGCTCATTCTCTCCCAGTGCCGGATTCAATCTCTCCTAGTGCTGGGCTCAATCTCTCCCACTGCTGAGCCCAATCTCTCCTCATGCTCAGCCTAATCTCTCCCAGTGCTGGGCTCAATCTCTTCCAGTGCCGGGCTCATTCTCTGCCAGTGCCGGGTTCAATCTCGCCCAGTGCTGGGCTCAATCTCTCCCAGTGCTGGGCTCAATCTCTCCTAGTGCTGGGCTCAATCCCTCCCAGTGCTGGGCTCAATCCCTCCCAGTGCCGGGCTCAATCTCTCCCAGTGCCGGGCTCAGTCTCTCCCAGTGATGGGCTCAATCTCTCCCAGTGCCGGGCTCAATCTCCCCCAGTGCTGGGCTCAATCTCTCCCTGTGCTGGACTCAGTCTCTCCCAGTGATGGGCTCAATCTCTTCAAGTGCCGGGCTCAATCTCTCCCAGTGTTGGGCTCAATCTCTCCCAGTGCTGGGCTCAATCTCTCCTTCTGCTGGGTTCAAAATCTCCCAGTGCTGGGCTCGATCAATCGCAGTGCTGGGCTCAATCATTCCCAGTGCTGGGCTCAATCATTCCCAGTGCTAAGCTCAATCTCTCCCAGTGGTGGCCTCAATCTCTCCCAGTGCCGGGCTCAATCTCTCCCAGTGCTGGGCTCAATCTCGCCCAGTGCTGGGCTCAATCTCTCCTTGTGTTGGGTTCAAAATCTCCCAGTGCTGGGCTCAATCATTCGCAGTGCTGGGCTCAATCATTCCCAGTGCTGGGCTCAATCATTCCCAGTGCTGGGCTCAATCATTCCCAGTGCTGGGCTCAATCTCTCCCAGTGCTGGGCTCAATCTCTTCTTGAAGAAATTGAGGACTGCAGATGCTGGAGATCAGAGCTGAAAGTGTATGCTGGAAAAGCGCAGCAGATCAAGCAGCATCCAAGTAGCAGGAGAATCGACGTTTCGGGCATGAGGCCT
>NW_025192712.1:0-3763 GCF_004010195.1 Chiloscyllium plagiosum | reverse complement strand
AACAACATGACAAAGCACCATGTAAAAGGACAATGCTACAGACACTTGAAATCTAAAACGAAAGCAAAAAGTACTAGAGAAATTGAACAAAACTTACACTATTTGTGGAGAGAAATGCAGAGTTAACCGTTGAGTCCAAATAATGTCAGAGCAGTGCTGAAGCAGAATCGTGTCGGATTTGAAACATTCGTTATCTCTCTCTTTACAGTTAAACCAGGCCTGCTAATCTCCTTCATAACTTTCAGTTGAACAGCAATGTAATCAGTTTGGTTGGCATACCGACAAGCATGCAGTCCACCTACCAGCGATGAACAGTAGCAGCATTGACTTTCATGGACAATATGCACATAGAAATTCACCAATGCACCTTAGACAGTATCTTCCAGGTCACTCCCATCCTAAAGATTTCGGCAGTAGATACATGAGACCAACTCTACCTGCATGTTTTCTTCTAAGTCACTCACCATCCTGACTTGGGCATATATATTCCTTCAGTAACGTCACCATAGTCCCAATGAACTCTAGAGCTGCTTTCTCATCAGTGAGACACGACGGGTCGATGTTTTAACCTGAGGATCACCATACCTCAGGGAGGGGTGAGGTTGAGAAGGTGGAATGCTCCTGGTGATCTGACAGAGTGAGGATTGAACCTGCGCTGTTGGTGTCACTCTACATCACAAACCAACAGTCCAGTCACCCTGCTGCGGGGAGCCGTGGGCGGAGTCAGTTAGCACAATTGGCTTGATGGCTCGTGTGAGATGTAGGGAGGCAAGGTGTTCCTTAGGTTAAACCCACCATCTTTTGCCTTTCTATGAGAGAACAGACCTCTGGAACTAAGCCAATTCCTTCAGTGTCCGCCTGTTGAAATCCTAGAAAATCCCTCTCCCCTTCACTCTACTATACAATTGTTCCATCACCAGCAGGACTGCAGTGTCACAGGAAAGCAGCTACCACCACAGTCTCAACGAAAATACGCTTTGGCCCTTCCCATTGCAGTCACGTCCCCTTAATGAATTAATGCAACACGTCTGATTTAAAAAAGAACATGTTGACAACCAAGATTATGGCTGAAAAACAATTCCGACAAATTTATAAATCAAATTATTGAGTGTGTAACATTTGGCAGATATTTTTGAATGGTTGCTGTGTGCGTGTTTGGACTGGAAACGGTATAACCATTGCTATAAGGGAATTCATCAAATTGTCGAATACTCAGTGCAGCCACGTTTTACCCATAGTAACAAGCATGGAGCAGAGAGCAGCGTTGGCTGAAGTTTCTTTGAAAAGTTTCTTAACTGTGTAGCATTTTCAGAAAGCACTACCAGGAAGTGGTTAGTGCATGTAAGCAGGTCATAAATTTCTTGCTGCTCAAAGCAAGTTATATATTTTTATAATTTTGTTTATTCATTCATTGACAGGATGTGGGCAGCACTGACCAGGTCAGCATTTATTGCCCATTCCTAATTGTCCAGAGGGCAGTTAATAGTTAACTACATTGCTGTGGGTCTGGCGTCACGTGCAGGCCAGACTGGGTAAGGATGACAGATTCATTATTGACCAGATGAATTTTTCCAACAATCAACCATGGTTTCGTGGTCAACGTTAGACTCTTAATTCCAATTTTTACTGAGTCCAAATGGCATCATCTGCCGTGGCGGGATTCAAACCCAGGTCCATTGAACATACCTGGGTCTCTGCATTAACAGTCTAGTGACAGTCTAGTGATTGCCTGCCCTCCTGAAATATACAGGAATATGATGTTTAGTCAGTCCTTGTGTCTCAGATGTAAATATACTGCAAATGATCCAAGAATGGTCAGTGTTTGTGTTCGACAGGAACAAAGCATAATGCCTTTGTGAACAGCGCAGCAAAATAGTTCCTGTAATTGCAACGCGACTGTGTTCTGGAACCAGCACTGAAACTTTAATTGTATTCGAAGAATATTGATATCCTTTTTGTAACTCTGGGCTAACAGAAGTATCAGGAGAGCACAGTAAATTTTAGAATGTGCTGTTTCAGATTTAAAGTGACAATGTTTGATCACTGTCAGTGTAAGGGTATGATATCAAAAGTGCTGATGTGAAGGAGAGAGGGAGCGAGGGATGGGTCAAGAGCACGCAAAGGCCAATCATTTGGGAAGAGTTCCAATCTCCTTTCCTGTGGGGATAGGCACGCTGACAGTTATTCAAAACCTCACTTTCCAGTTGTAAATGTTGTCTGACTGAGTTTACTGATGCCATTGCTAATTATTGCTTTCTGATGTATACAAAACAGATCATACCTGAGTATATTTGTTAAAAAACTGGAAATAATGTAATGATTTAGTTCACCGAATTGACTCCCTGGAGGCTTGATTTTCGCATGACAACTAGAATTAGTTTTTATTGTCACATGTACTCAAGTACAGGAAAACATGAGTACAGTAAAAAGTATATAGTCGCCATTCTCCACCATCACCTTGGTTTCAAAAGCAAGATGTATGCAAAAAAAAAGAGTCACTTCCACTTCCTCAGTCATACACTATTCTGAATCTATCAGCTCAGAAAGAAATCATTCTCTCTCATGGAGGAAGGGGAACTCATTACCCAGCCAGTGAAAGAGCTTTAACAACTGTTTCTTGAAACTGTTGCGCTCCGGGTACACCTTGTTTCAGCCCCAGTGTATTGGAAGATAACAGGTGGAAGACCTGCATTTCAAAAGGAAGAGAGAAAGCAGGAAGCAGAGGTCATTTAACTTAACATGTCACAGTGAAACTGTTGGAAGACATTATTCAAACAGATATAGCAGGACACTTTTATCAATTCAAGTTAATCTGGGAGAGTCGTCACTGTTTGCGATTCAATTGAATTCCTGTGAGAATGTAACATATGCAATGTGATAAAAGGGACTGTACTAAAATTTGTAGCCCATTTTGAGGTTCAGGATGCAAATTTGCTCGCTGAGCTGGAAGGTTCGTTTTCAGACGTTCCGTCACCATACTAGGCAATGTCATTAGTGAGCCTCCGGTGAAGTGATGGTGTTATGTCCCTGTTTCTATTTATATTCTTAGGTTTCCTTCGTTTGGTGGTATCATTTCCTGTGTTGATGATGTCATTTCTTATTATTTTTCTCAGAGGGTGGTAGATGTGTGCTACCATGATGCCAAGAGGCGTGAATAGTCTGTCAGTCTTTTCCAAGATGTACTTGATGTCGGGAGAGTTGCTAGGGTTCCTGGGGTCGTTTTGTCTACCTGCTTGGGTTTGTTGCTGAGAAATAGGTGGACTGCGTTCATTGAGTACCCATTCATTTTTAATACTGATGCATCAGATAATGCTGTATAGCTGATTCTCCTCTGCCCTTCGTCCTTCCTCTGTGCTGCAGTGTGTCGTTTTCTACTGGAAAACAACATACATGGAACAAGAACTGAACTGTAGAAGCAATCATCCCAACTCCCACAAACAAAGTTACATTAGGACATAATCTCAACGAACCCCCACACACTGCAGCACAGAGGAACTATAAAGAGCAGAGGAGAATCAGCTATACAGCATATTCAAAAAGAACGGGTGCCCAATGAACATACTCCGCTGATTTCTCAGCAACAAACCCAAACAAACAGACAAAACGCACCCAGAAACTATTGCCACTGTGCCCGACATCAAAGACATCTCAGAAATGATTACGCAGACCTTTTGGTATCATGGTGGCCCACAAACCAGAAAACACACTAAAACAGCAACTAATGTACTTGAAAGACCCTATAAAGACAACAAGCAAAACGAAC
>NW_025192711.1:1821-3763 GCF_004010195.1 Chiloscyllium plagiosum | reverse complement strand
GTTTCAGAGAGTCCAGAGCCAACGTGTTCCTATAAGTGAGAGGGGCAAGGTTGGTGGATGCAGGGAGTGCTGGATGGCTAGATATATTGATGCTCTGGTCAAGGCAAGGAAGGAGGCAAATGTCAGGTAAACAGAGATAAGATCAAGTAAATCCCGAGAGGTGTATAAGGGCTGCAAGTGCATAGTCAATGCGGAAATCGGGCCACAAAAATGTGGACATGAGATGGCTTTAGAAATTGGGTTAACAAGGCATTGAAGAAATTCTACAAATCCTTTAATGGCAAAAGATTAACTAGGGAGAGAATAGGGCTCCTTAAAGTTGAGTAAGGCTACCTATGTGTGGAACCACAGGAGATTTGTGGGATACGAAACAAAACCTTCTCCTCAGTATTTAATGAGGAGGAGGTTACAAGAGCGAGAGAATGAATAAATATATAGTGATACATTGAAAAGTGTCTATATTACAAGGATGTCTATGACATTTTAAAACAATAAATTTGAACAAATCCCTGGGACCTGATCAGTTGTATCCCACATGTTTGTGGGAAGCTAGGAAAAAAATTGGTCAGCATTTTGCTGATGTATTTGTATCATGAATTTCCACAGGTGAGGTGTCAAAAAACTGGAGGGCTGCTAACATAGTGTTATTATTTAAGAAAGTAAGGAAAAAAACAGGTAACTATAGATCGGTGAGCCTGACGTCAATGGTGACTAAATTGTTTGAGGGGATTTTGTGGGAGAGGATGTACATGCATTTGAAAAGACATGGACCGAAGAGGACTTTGTACATTGGAGATCACGTCTCACCGACTCGGTGTAATCTTTTGAGGAAGTGATGAAGATGATTGATGAAGGCAGGCCATTGGATGTTGTCTTTATGGAATTCAGTAAGAAAACCAAAATGTTCTACATGGTAGACTCGTTAGCAAGGTTAGACTGCCTGGAATCCAGGGAGAACTCGCCATTTAGATCTAAAATTTTCTTGAATATTGGAGACAGGACGTGACAGTGGACATTTGTTCATTACATTTTGAGACCTGTGAGCAGTGGAGTGCTGCAAAGATCAATAATGAGTCCACTGCATTTTGTCACTGATACAAATCATTTGCATTTGAGTATATGAAGTATGGTCAGTTCGTTTGTAGATAGTAACAAATTTGGTGGTATTGACGACAGTGAAGAATGATCGCTCAGACTATAATGGGACGTTGTTTTGGTGAACCGAGTGGCAGATATTTTATTTAAATGTGAGGTGTTGCATTTTGGCAAGACAAATTAAGGCGAGACATATATGTAGGGTCCCGTGGAAAGCTGCCAATCAAGGAGAACTTCATAGAAATTATCGAATCCCTACAGTTAGGAAACAGGCTTTTCGACCCAACGAGGCCACACCGACCCTCGAAAGAGTATCCCACTGGACAAACATCTGCCCTATCACTCTGAGCCTGCATTTCCCATGGCTAATCCAACTCCCCTACACACCTCTGGGTACGGTGCCCCATTTTAGCATGGCCAATCTACCCTTACCTGTATATCCTTATACTGTTGGAGTAAAATATAGCACCCGGAGGAAACTCACGCAGACACGGAGAGAATGTAGAAACTCCACACAGCCAGTCATTCAAGGATGGAATTAAACCCAGGTCGGTGCCCTGTGAGGCAGCAAAGCGAGCCTTGTGGTGCAGGTTCTCCGTTCCTTGAAAGTGCCATCACAAGTAGACAGCGCAGTGAAGAAGGAACTTGGTGATCTTCCCTTTATTGAAGTGTGCTTTGAGTCGAAGCATTTGCATGACAAAATCTGGACAGGACATTGGTTTGGCCACTTTTGTAATATTGCCTTTAATTCTGGTCTCCCTGATGTCGGAATGGCGTTGTCAAACTTGACAGAGTGCAGAAGAGATTTAAAAGAATGTTGCAGGTTTTGGAGGGTCAGAGTTACAAG
>NW_025192711.1:0-956 GCF_004010195.1 Chiloscyllium plagiosum | reverse complement strand
CTCCATTTGTTGGTCATGTTGCCGACACAGATGCTGTAACAACAGTTACCATGACTCATCTAGACGGATGGGTCAAACCGGATGAGTCAGGATTTGAAGAGATGAGTCACAAGAATTAAAACACAAAATAAAGGCATTGCCAGATGTTTAGTTCTCTCACATTCGCAATCCAACTCACATAACCAGCCCATCCATTACATATTCAGGATGGAGCACTGTGTAGATTCGGCTAGTGTACTGCTGAATGCAACCCAGCTATGTCCAGAGTGAAACTCTGTGCAGCCCATACCAATGCTGGATCTATAATCCTGGTCTAAATGTCCAGCGTGGGGGATGTGCAGTCACACTGTTTCATTCATATATAAACCCAGGCTGTTGCGTTGCTCGGTAACACTGTGTTACATCGCAGCTCAGTGTGGGGAAACTTGCAGCTAATTTTGGAAGTGACAGGACGTGCAGCTTCCATCCATTTACAGCTCTTTATCTCCATTGTGCTTTGACAAGGGGTGCTGCAAATTAGAAAGTCACTGCGAGGAAGAGATGTAAATGGAAACAATTTAAATACCAATAGTTCTGATTAAGGCGCGTATCACTCTAGTATTTAAAGATGAAATAACTGAGATAATAACAAATGAGATTTTGTAAATGATGCAAACAAGTGAGAGGGGGAAGGTGATGTTATAGTGGTTGTACTATAAGCCTTCAAGTAATCAATGGGAATTAGAAGAACAAATATGCATCTAGACTGGCGAGACTTGCAGAAGCAATAGGGTTGTCATAATGGGTGATTTTAATTATCCTAATATAGACAGGGACTTCCAGAGGATTAAAAACTTAGATGGAACGTAATTTGTTAAGTGTGTTCAGGAAAACTTCCACAAGCAGCATGTAAAGGGTCCTACCCGGGAAGGGACAATCTCGAACCTACTGTTGGGAAATTGGGTTGGATAGGTGAC
>NW_025192710.1:0-3763 GCF_004010195.1 Chiloscyllium plagiosum | reverse complement strand
CTCTGTAGAATTTCTCTACGGTTGAGAGTCAGTTATGCTATTCACAGATTCCTGGGAGTCCTCACTTTCAGGTATAGTACAGAGCTGAACAGTCTGAACTTGAGGGGACTGCCTGATTGAGGACTGAGTTGCTTGGATAACTCCTTGGACTTGAATTGTCTGCCCATTCGGCAATTGCACGAAAGTTACTGCTGGACTTGTTGTTGATTGGATCCCAGGCATGGTTACCTGCATGGTCACATTATATATTAATGATCTGGATGAAGGGACTGGGGGCAGTCTATCGAAGTTTGCTGATGATACGAAGTTAGGTGGCCAGGCAGGTAGTACTGAGGAAGTGGGGAGGCTGCAGAAGGATCTAGACAGTTTGGGAGAGTGGTCCAGGAAATAGCTGATGAAATTCAATCATCAATGAGCAAATGCGAGGTCTTGCACTTTGCAAAACAGAATACAAGCATGGGCTACTTTCTAAAAGGTGAAAAACTCCATAAAGCCAAAGTACAAAGGGGTCTGGGAGTGCTAGTCGAGGATTCTCTAAAGGTAAACATGCAGGTTGAATCCGTGATTAAGAAAGCGAATGCGATTTGTCATTTATCTCAAAAGGGTTAGAATATAAAAGCAGTGATTTGCTACTGAGACTTTAAAAAGCTCGGGTTAGGCCCCATTTGGAGTACTGTGTCCAGGTTTGGTCCCCACACCTCAGGAAGGACATACTGGCACTGCAGCGTGTCCAGCAGGGATTCACACGGATGATCCCTGGAATGGTAGGTCTAAGATACGAGGAACGGCTGAGGATCCTGGGATTGTATTCATTGCAGTTTAGAAGGTTAAAGGGAGATCTAATAGAAACTTACAAGATAATACATGGCTTGGAAAGGGTGGATGCAAGGAAATTGTTTCCGTTAGGCGAGGAGACTAGGACCAGTGGGCACAGCCTTAGAATTCAGAACAGAAATGCGGAGATATTTCTTCAGCCAGAGAGTGGTGGGTCCGTGGAATTCATTACCACGTAGTGCAGTGGAGGCTGCGACGCTAAATGTCTTCAAGGCAGAGATTGATCAATTCTTTATTTCACAAGGAATTAAGGGCTACAGGGAGAATGCGGGTAAGTGAAGTTAAAATGCCCATCAGCCATGATTAAATGGCAGAGTGGACTCGATGGGCCAAATGGCCTTACTTCCACTCCTATGTCTTATGGTCTTATGGACTAATTTGATCACTTTCCTCAGATACCCATTGCCGAATATGCCTTTTCATACAGTCCTTCCTTTTCACTGGAATATACCTTTGCTGAGCACTTTGTAAAATGTATTTGAAAATCTTCCACTGCTCATCAACTTCCCACCATAAAACTTTTGTTTACAGTCTACTTTATCCAGATTCTCTCTCATTCTATTGTAGTTCCCAGTGTTCAAGTACAGGACCCAGCTATTAGATTTTATCTGCACACTCTCCATATGTATTCTAATTCAACCATACAGTGATCGCTTCTTCCCAGTGGATCCCTAACTCTGAAGTCATTAATTATTCCCTGCCTCATTGCACTGGTCCAGATCTTGGATAGCTTACTCCCTTGTCAGTTCCATTTCATACTGTTCAAGAAAACTATCATGGATACACTTAATGAACTCCTCAAAGCTACTTTGACTGAGCTGGTTTGACCGATCTACATGGAGATTAAAATCACCCACGATATTAGCTGTACCATTTTTACAGGCATTAATTATTTATTTGTTTATTACCCATGCCAATGTGATGTAATTATTTGGTGGCCTATACACTACACCTATCAGTGACTTTCTTGTTAGAATTTTGACTGTATCATTCCTGTTTCTCCTAATGTACAGCAATAACAACAACTACTTGCATTGCATGGAATCTTTTACAATGGCAAATCTCCTAAGGTGCTTCATGGATGGTCAAAACATTGATTAAAGAGAATGATTTTAAAATAAATCTTAAAAGGAGGACAGAGAAGGTTAGGGAGGCTATTCCACAGACCTCTGCCCTTGACAGCTCCAACTGTGCAGTAATGCAGGTGGGGTGGATTGAAAAGCGAACGTGCAAAGGGGAAATGGAAGACAGCAAGCAGTACATAAAGACTTAACGAGAGAGGAGGTTCAAGACTGAGTCTGTCTGTCATCGAGAGTATGGCTTCCTCATGGAGTTGGAAGCACTGCAACAGGTCCATGCATGTCATGACTATAGCGCTAAAAGAGATTTCTGCTGTCTTAAACAGAGTGACGGATCTTGTATTGTGGGCTGACCAAATGACAGTGATCTCTAACAAACATGCACGAGGTAGAGTCAGGCAATAATGAGATGCTGCAACAGGAGGGGAACGGGTAGCTTCATACAAAACCCTACTCCTTCTCATCTATTTTCAACTCCAAAACCGAGGGAGTTCCAGAAAAGCACATTTATATCCCACTACAACACTTTATCCCACCATCGTGTTATATGTGCACATAGAGGAGTGGAACAGACTGTATTTGGACCCTGAAACACTTGGTAAAGACTAAAATCATCTGAGTCTCGAGAGCCCCACCACATTGTATGCGTTTTCTATTGATTTTACTCGGTTCCTGACTTCCCTTGTTTTTCCTCATGAACCTGTTCAAAGTTGTTTTTACACACACCTGCACCATCTGTGAATTAAACGCCGGTCTCTCGGTCCAAGATTCGGGATATTTTCACTGCATCACAAGGCATCGATTCCAACTTCCCTTGTTCCTTAATGTTTATGTTGCTTCGCTGCTAAGTCGCGCCTCAATCAACCCTGCAATTGGGAGGAAGCGGCGGAACTGGAGGACAGAGCAGCATCCGGTCCTCCAACCAGAGTGAGTGAGGAGCGGGGCCAATGCATTCTCGGGAGTGAACGCTTCAGGATTGGTCAGAAAGTAAACTGTTTTGCAGGATTGATCATTCTCACAACATAGTGGAGCATTAAACCCCTCTCATAAAACATTGTGAGGTTTTAAAGAAATCGTTAAGATGTAAATCTGACAACATAGTTAAGATGTAAACCTGACAATGTACATATTTCCAATCGATTTACACAACTCTATTTACACAACTTATTTTCAAACTCTCAGAATGATTGGTAATTTACATACCTGGCAGGTATGGTTAAGTTGGACCGAAAACTCTATTTGCATATTAACCATCTCAATGACTGTAACTCAACAGAGCAATTGTTAATGTCTAATATTACTCCCGTGATTCTGTGCAGGTATGAATATTCTCTATAAACTCACTGATAACCTCCGACGCACGCGCAGTTTGGTTTCCATGAAGTGCATGCGCCGTGTCACATTAACCAGGACACGGCGACACATGGAGCAGCTTTCTCCGGGTGCGGCTACGATCGGCTTCAGAGAGAGGCGTGTGGGATAGTCACTGGGAGAAAGGACCGGAGAGAATTCACAAGACGCGGATAGGTGAAAAAACCCGAAAAAGACCCTCCAGGCCCGGATACGGAGGTGGTGGTCACTGTCGGGAAAGCGGCCCAGCGTCACGGCCGCAATTTGTTTGGCGGAAGAGGGAGCGCGGGCCTCAGAGCCGCCATCTTGAGAAGGTCAATGAGCATTAGGGCGGGGCTACCGAGGTCTGGGATAATCGGAGGAAACACCCACCTGAGATTACTTCACTAAAGACATGAATGCACCCAGTGGATTTTTCTTAACATCAGCAATTATTTAATGCTCACTTACATATTTTTAATTACATCTTTTTTGAAACATTTAATTCACATTCAATCATT
>NW_025192709.1:0-3763 GCF_004010195.1 Chiloscyllium plagiosum | reverse complement strand
CCCTTATCTAAGGAAATATACATGGCATTGGAGACATTCACTACACTTATTGCAGGTATGGAAGGGTCACAGATTGAGTACATTGAGTCTGTACTTATTGGAGATTAGAAGGAGTGGAGGTCTTATTTAAACAAAGTTCTTTAGCAGACTTGACACAGGAAATGTAAAAAGGTTGTTTTCCCTTGTGGGAGATTATGAGAACAGAGGGCATAATCTCAGACTATGGGACATACATTTAAGACAGGGATGAGGAGGAATTTGTTTTGTCAGAGGGGAGTAAATTTGTGGAATTCTTGATCACAGGCTGGATCATTAAGAGTGTTGAAGGCTGGGAAAGACAAATTTTAGTCAGTAAGGGAGACAAGGATTTTAGGGAAAAAGCAGGCAAATGGTGTTAAGGATTATCCGATTAGTCTTGATCGCAATAGGTGATAAAGCAGCAACGACGGGCTAAATGGCTGCTTCAATCCTAAATCTTATTGTCTGATGACCAGATTGAGTCTCTTCATCATCCTGTTCTTCCACTGGAGATTGTATTTCTTTCTTTATACTCTGAAGGGTTTCCCTGTGTGGAAAATTTCACAGATTAAATCCCAAATATCACTAAACATATCTGTGTAAATAAACTGTGCAAAGGAATCTATTTGCAACAATAAGATGTAACATAATATCCAGCATCACAGTTTCTAAAATTATGGAGTGCCATTCTCTTTTCCTTACCAGGCCTCCTCTGACATTGCATAGTACGTTGGGGCTGCATGAAAACCATTGAACATGGTTGAGATGCTGATGGTGTATGCTCCATTGTTTTTAAAGAGCAACCAGTCTCCAACCTCCAGTTCAGGCAGCATCCAGGCATCGGAAATATGATCCCTTGAATCACAGGTGGGTCCCCAAATCCTGGTGTTATACAGCTTTTGGTCCAGGGAGTGTTTCTGTGAGAAATAAATACCAGGTCAACTTTCTTAAAAATGTAATCTGTGGGGAAGTGAATGGAAAAATAATGTGGAGAGATGTAAAACGTAAGGCTGATTGACTACCACCCATTTTGCATCAGCACGCAAAGACAAGATCCTGTATGTGTTGCTCATTGCTATTTCCTTTCTCATTGCTATAAATTTATGGGATCTCATTCCTTTGTTAATGACTGTATGAGCATGTTTAAGTTACAAAGCTAAATACAGATGGCGAAGGCTGTTTCCCAGCTGAGTTCAACTTTACATTAGGCCCCATGTCACTTGAGAGCATTCTCCTATCTCCTGAATACTCCAGAATTTTTTTTTATGTCCTAGTATCTGTTCATTGTTCAGATTATCATGAATCATTTTCACATATAGATAGGGTGATTAAGAAGGCATTTAGCACGCTTGCTTTCATTGCTGAGACCTTTAAGTATAGAAGCTGGGACATTACGTTGCAGTTGCACGGGATGATGGTGGTTGGTGAGATCTTTTCTGGAGTACTGTGTCCAGTCTGGTCACCCTGTTATAAGAGGGATATTATTTAGCTGTAGAGGGTTCAGAAGACATTTGCCAGGATGCTGCTGAGAATGCAGGGCTTGAGTTATATGGATAGGCTGGGACTTATTTCATTGGAGTTGAAACTTTATTGCTGGAACAGCACAGCAGGTCAGGCAGCTTCCAGGGAACAGGAGATTCGACGTTTCGGGCACAGGCCCTTCTTCAGGAATGAGGAATTCCTGAAGAAGGGCCTGTGCCCGAAACGTCGAATCTCCTGTTCCCTGGATGCTGCCTGACCTGCTGTGCTGTTCCAGCAATAAAGTTTCAACTTTGATCTCCAGCATCTGCAGACCTCACTTTCTCCACTTATTTCATTGGAGCATAGGGAGTTGATTGAAGTGAGAAAGGTTGATAAAATAATGAGGGGTACAGATAAGGTGAATGGCAGGTTTCTTTTCTATATGAAGGAGGATTTTGAGATGAGGGGGATTATTTTTAAGGTGAGAGAAGAAAGATTTTAAAAAGACATGAGAGGCAATTCTTTTCCACAGAAAATGGAGCATGTGTGGAATGAACTTCCAGAGGAGGTGGTGTGTGCAGATATAATACAGCGTTTAGAAGTCTTTCAGGTAAGAACATGATACGGGCCAAGTGCAGACCGGTGGGAGTAGTTTAATTTGGGAATATAGTGAGCATGGACTAGTTGGACTGAAAGGACTGTTTCCATGCTGTATGATTCTGTGTCTCTATCCTTGCATATTGCGTTCTTGCACTGAAGTATTTTGTGCTTAGGTTCCTTTGTCCATCGTTGTTTAATGCAATAAGCTTGAGAAGCAGAGGTGGGCCATTCTGCCCATTTAGTCCGCTGCATCATTCAGCATGTCCGTGGCTGATCTGATGATCCTCAGCTCTACTTTCCTACCTTGTGCCCATGGTTTCCTTTCTGATCAAAAATCTGTCTGGATTAGACTTGAATATACACTGAACAATCTAATCTTGACCTGTGTGGTAAACCTTTCCATAGATACACCATCCTCTGACAGAAAAAAAGTTCTTCCTCATTTTTGACTTAAGTTAAGACTCCTTACTCTGAGATTCCACCTTCTGGTCCTAGACACTCTCACAAGGAGGAAGAACCTCTTCATGTTTACCCTGCCAATCTGATATGCTCCGATGAGGTCTCCCCTTATTCATCAAAATTGCCAAGTATTAGTGTCAAAAATGATGCATTGGCAAAATAGCCCTCACCCTGACGCATTGCCCTCCATGCCTTGACAGTATTGATGACTGTTGGGCTCCGGCAGTCTTCCTTAACTGTCCTCATTATTGTCTAAGAACAGCAGGCTAATAAGGGGGCATCTTGCCTGAGATGTGGGCCTGGGCGAACCCTCACTCAATCATTCAAGTAAGATAGCAACGAGCTTAACTGATAGTTTTTGATATTTGGGAGGCTCACTCCTCCCAATCTGTAAAGTAACTGCAATTAGTCAATTTAATTAGGGGCCGCTTGTGATATCAGATAATAGAATTAAAACAGCTGTTTGGTCTTCTAAATATTTGCTGAGTAAAAAGCAGAGGAAACATTCACATAGGAAACAACAGGCGGGGCAAAATGTTCATTTTAATGATGGCTATCCGACCTATCCAAGAGATTGGAAGTGCCTCCCATTTACGAAGGTCCTGCTTGATTTTGTCGAATAAATGTGCAAAATTGGCTTTAAATAGCCGATCAAAAACGGGAGTAATAAATATACCTAAGTTAAGAAAGCCCTCCTGCGACCCTCTAAAGGGGAACCAAGATCCGCCTTCAGGATCAGACACACTTGGGAGACCGAGGGCATGGCCTCTGACTTCGCAAAATTGATCTTACAACCCGAGAAGCCACCATTCAAAGGGGGTACTTACACATCCTACAATCCTACTAACCATCCCAACTGCCCTCTCAACTTCTACCAGTTAGGGTCACGCCACATATACCAACCACCCAGTAGAGACAAAAAAAAACACCCAAGAGCAAGGTTAGTACTATAAATAAGTAAACTAAAAATAAATGTCACCAGTCCCTTAACATAGAAATCAAAGATAAATACTCTATCTGCCCCGGACATCATTTCACGCAACTTATTACCAGAAAGGAGACTCCACCAACTCATTGTTTAAAAAAAGCAAACCCGAACAGCCCTGTCCTCTACGCCTTTCAGCTGTTTAACTTAAGTCAATGTGTCCACAAAGTTCTTCGCTTTCTCTGATGAGTTGAACAAAAGTATGAATCCATTATGATTGATCCGAGGCACTGCTGAATA
>NW_025192708.1:1306-3763 GCF_004010195.1 Chiloscyllium plagiosum | reverse complement strand
TGCGACCATCACATATAAGAAATGACCTAACCACCATCACTTGACATTCAATGCTGTTACCATCACTGAACACCCACTATCAACACTATCCTGGGGATAATCATTGATCAGAAACTGAATTGGTCTCCCCACATAAACACAGTGGCTACAAGAGTAATTCAACTCCTGGCTCCTGAAAGCCTGCCCAACAGCTACCAGGCACAAGTCAGGAGTGTGATGGAATACTCCCCACTTGCCTGGATGAGTGCAACTCTAACAACACTCAAGGAACCCATGGTCGCTTCCATCTCGAAGGACAAGGGCAACAGCTATATGGAAAGACAACTACCTTCAAGTTCCCCTCCAAAGTACTAACCCACCCTGACTTGGGAATATATCGCCATTCCTTCACTGTCGGTGGGTGAATGTCCTGGAAATCCCCACCCCAATGGCATCGTGGGTCATCCCACAGCAGCTAGACTGCAGCGGTTGAAGAACACAGCTCACCAACGATTTCTCAAGGGTAACTAGGGATGGGCAATAAATGCTGGGCCCAGCCAGTGACAACCAAATCACATCAAATAAATATTAAAATAATGTCTCCAAGATCAAAACAGCTCCAACGCTGTCCTAGCTGCAATCTCTGCCTCTTCTTATTGACAAAGATAAAAGGTTACCCTGCCCAACTTTCTCATCAGTACAGTATTCAACCCAGCCTTCTCTTATACCAACCAGCAGCATTTCCATCACCAGCAGCAACTCCACTTAAAATATTTTGTCAGTAACTTTTCATTAACTGGTTACTTCAACTACAATGCAATCTCTACAAACAGACCAAGCACCTTTTAGGCGACAACAAATTTTCTAACAACGTTTCTTGATCTCTCTCTGCCATTCCTTTTGGTTATATGAGGTAGGGAGGAATGGGATCACCACAGTGATGTAAGATATATGTAATACAGTGAGACAGGAAAGCTAGTATGGCTCACGTTGACTCTTCGACCCCACAGAGTGGAACAACACAATCACTGCATTATAAATACAACACAACATTTCAACCCGGCGTGACAGTAATAAAATGTGGATCGGTTGGACAGGCTGGATTTGTTTCAGCCGGAGTTTGTGAGAGTGAGGGATGACATGACTGAAGTGTCTAAGATCCTGAATGGTTTGGTAAGGAGGACGTGGAAAGGATGTTTCCTCTTGTGGGTCATACGTGAACCGGAGAGGACTGCTTTAAAATTAGATTCACCCTTTCAGGACAGAGATGAGGACGTTTATTTCCTCACAGAGGGCTGTGTAATTTTGGAACTCTCTGCCCCAGAAGGTGGGCTCAATGAATATTTTAAGACACAGGTTGATAGATTCTTGCTAAGGGACGTTGGGGGTAGATGGAACACAAATCAGTAACAGACCAGGCCTGGCCTTATTGAATGATAGAGTGGACTTGAGGGGCTGAATGGTCACCTCCTGCTTCTTTCTCACATGACCCAGGACTAAGAGCTTTGTTGAAAATTCATTCACTGGATGTAGGTGCCACTGGCTATGGGCAGCATTTATTACCCAGAGGGCAGGTAAGAGTCAACCACATTGCTGTGGGTCAGGGGTCACATGGAGACTAGATCAGGTAAGGATGGCAGCTTCCTTCCCTAAAGGATATCAGTGACCGAGATGGGTTTTTCCTGACAATCGAGAATTTCATCAAGAGACTCATAATTCTAGATGATTATTGAGTTCAAACTCCTGAAACTGACTGACCATGTGGCTGTCAGTGAATCCAACACAAGTGAATGGAAACATTGCTCAGAGTCTGGTTCTGGAACATTCAACACAACTAGGAAATGGAAAGTGAATAATTAGCTGAAAACAAGGCCACTGCTCTGATAGGAACAAAACCATTCAAGGTTCAGTTATTGACCATTATTGACTCACAGAATATTCTAACCTGCAGAATCACAGTAAAAGGGAAAAGTAAACAACATTCTTGGCAAAGACATAATGAACCAACTGCATGTATAAAACAGCTCTGAACAAAGGGGTTGAATCCTCCACAAACTGACAAATCAGATTTGTAGATAGAGATTGGTAATCTTCAGAAAAAAAAACCCTTCCCTGCCTATGGTGTGTACCAGAACCCATTCTCAGAGTGATCTGCCACTTATTTCCTTTGAAGAGATCTGTTTCCCCTCACAAAAGGAGGTGTGTTGCTCACCTCAGTTACAGACTGACTTCAGACAAAGGAAACCTGATCAGGGACTCGCAGGTTAATTAAGCTTTTAGTGACAGTCCACTGCACACATCAAGAGCTCAGACCACAACAGATTCTAGTGAAACCAACAATGCAATGAAAAAGGCGAATTGCTCTTTATAATCATGCAGCCTCTCTCAATCAAATAATCCCAGTCAACTTCTAAACATTTTAAAACTATTAATATCAATGAATATATATTTATTTCCATTCCTAATTTCCTCCAAAAA
>NW_025192708.1:0-921 GCF_004010195.1 Chiloscyllium plagiosum | reverse complement strand
TCTATAGCATCGCTGGGCATCAAAGCTCAAACTTGGACAGACAGGAGGGGTGGGGGGCAACACAGGGAACTGACAGAAACTAAACCTGAACCGTACACCCGCTGAACGACAGATGTTGGTGGATGAACACCCAGCCTGATAGAGAAATGGTAATAATGTGCCTTATTGGGACAATATGGATGAATTAGTAGAGGTACACAGTCTCACCGAAGATGATGTATGGACCCTCCCTCGGGCCAAGATGCCCTGAAGTGTAAACAGAAACTGTCCCTGCAATGAGAGGATGGGGTACAAGCCGGTTCCTCCCAGAGTACAGCCGATCAGTGTCTCCAGGCATTAACAGATATTGCAGGGACACACTGGGGACGGGACAGGCTGAATGGGCTAAAATAACCTTGGTGACTCAGGGGCCCAAGGATAATATCGAGGATGACACAGAGAGGAAGCCTGAGGTGTGTGAGGACCACGAGGGATTGCCAAACTCCAACCTGTGATGATGAAATAGGTTTGATGTATTTAAAAGATGACATGGGATCCTATTTAACTGTAATTATAAACATGGGACTCCCAATGGGAGATAATTCTAACCACACTCTGAATTGCGTCATGAGAGCTGAGGCAAATGCAGAAACACAGGGGAATAGCTGCAGTACATGGAGGGTAATCAGACCCACAATGTTACAAGGGAAGCAGGAAAGGGCACATAGACAAGGAACGTAGGCACAGAGAGAGAGATAGGTGTTCATATTGTGAATGGCCTGTGTTCACCTAAGTATATGCATAGCCCATGAATATTCATTGACGCGCTGTTGAAGGGCCAAAACTGCATGATGCTAACACCGGAGCATCTTTGTCAGTTACCGATAAGCATTTACCCCTCACTCCCTTAATTACTAAAATGAGAGCAGTCGGAGAGGGAAC
>NW_025192707.1:0-3762 GCF_004010195.1 Chiloscyllium plagiosum | reverse complement strand
GTTGTAGTATGACCATCCCCTGTGAGCAAGGGGAACAGTCTCTGCTTATTTGTGTTCCATGTAGGTTCATGGGAGAAGTAGTTGTTAGAAGTTTTGAATGATTGTTTTTTCATCCGGGTGTTTTTTCATCCTTTAATACAACAAGTTGAGGAGTAGCTATACTCATTCATAAGAACCTTCCACTTCAGTTGTTTGACCAAATTAAGAATGAATGAATCTGATCCTTAAAGCTTTAATACATGGAGAGGAATATGGGATCTTGATTAATATTGCCCCCAGCACACACCCTCAAATTACAAATACGTCCGCTGTCCAGGTTGATGATCCTTGGGGCACGTCATACAATGAAGCGGAGACTTGAACTGACGTATGGACCCGAGGTGGATAGGATGTCGACAGGTCTCGCGGGTATTTCCCCACCACCCAGGCAGCTGGTGGGCTTGAACAGGTAGCTGGGTTGGTGGATGTGTGAGATATCTTCACCCTGAAGATAGGGACTTCACCTTTTTTTCTAACCCACATAAATGCTATACTAGGGTTGACATGTTGTTTGCCCCATTGGTCTTTTTAGATTCAGTGCTGTCCTGTCGAATTGGGAACATAGCCATTTCTGATCATGTGGCAGTGTACATAGAGGTCAAGGATTGTGCGATGGGACAGGCTCACGGCACTGGCACGTGGATCCTTTCCTCCTGAAGGATAGCAAATTCATTGAGTATTTTTTCGGGGAATTTAATTTTTTGGGGACATTCACTTGTTTACGGCCAGTAATCCGATGATGCTCTGGGAGACTGCCAAGATCTATACAAGGGGTTTGATTATTTCTTACTCGGCGACTCAGAAGCGGCAGAGGGGCGAGCAGCAGCGTATGCTTGAGGCTCGACTGAAGACAGCTGAGATACCATATTTTGGCAGACTGTCTGTAACTTAATTGCAGCAGATTACAGCCCTCCGGACTGCTCTGAATGCTGCTCTCGCCCAGACAGCAAAGAGAGAGATTTCCTTTGCGAAACAGAAATTATTAGAGTATGGTGATAACCAGGAAGATATTAGGCGATCTTGGCCAGAAAGAATATTGCTGCTATTATCGTCTGCGATCCCAAAAAGATTAACGCAGCATTCAGGAAGTTCTACTCTGGGATGTTCCAGTCAGTGGGCTGGGAGGACTGATTGGAGACGATGGAGTCCTTTTTTAAGACCTTGGACCTGTCACGTGTAATTTCAGAGCAGGCGTCTCTTTAGAATGCCCCTCTGATAATCCGAAAGATACACGAGACAGTGAGCCAGTGCCAGGGTGGTAAAGCTGGAAGAGCACAGCAATTCAGGCAGCATCCGAGGACAGGCAAAATCAACGTTTCGGGCAAAAGCCCTTCATCAGGAACGTTTTGCCCGAAACGTCGATTTTGCCTGTCCTCGGATGCTGCCTGAATTGCTGTGCTCTTCCAGCACCACTGATCCAGAATCTGGTTTCCAGCATCTGCAGTCATTGTTTTTACCAGGGTGGTAAAGCCCCCGGCTCAGATAGATTTTCGGAGTGAGATTTAAAGAAGTTCATAGACAGGCTGGCTGGGCCAATGTTGGATATGTACAATTAATCGTACAGTCAGGACTACCTCCCATCCTCTCTCAGGGAAGGAAATATTTCTCTTATTCTCAAGAGAGGGAAAGTCTCAGAGGATTGCACTTTGTATGTGCCTATATCATTGTTATGTATGGACTTTAACATTTTATCGAAAATGTTGGCTTTGAAGCTGGAAAAGATCTTGCCCATAATTGTGGAAGAGGACCATTTTTATTAGGGGCCATCGGTCCTCTGATAATGTTAGAAGAGTGCTACATTTGGTTTCAGTGTGCCAGCAAGGTTTGAATCCAGACTCGGGAGTCTCCCTGGATGCAGAGAAAACATTTGACAGGATGGAGTAGATGTGCGCCTTCTATGACCTTGAGTGGTTTGGTCTTGGAGGGGACTTTGCCAGCTGTTATATAGTGACCCGAAAGCAGCGGATTTCACTTTTGGTAATTAGTGGATTTCACTCATTTTAGTATTGACAGTGGCAGCCAACAAAGTTGCCCCCCTTTCACCGTTACCATTTGCATTAATGATTGAGCCGTTGGCAGAAGCCATCCGGAGGGACGCCAATATCACTGCCTGGAGGTAGGATCAGGAAGGCACAAGATCACCCTTTAAGCAGATGTTGTTCCTCTCTTTCTAACTAACCCAATGGTATCTGTGTCCCGTATAATTCGAATGATTACTTTATTTGGCTCTTTCTCAATTTTATGAAATCAGAGGCCATCTCTGTTGGGGGTCTTATTAGAGTACCCGACCTTGGGTTGGAATCTGATTCCGTCCAGATGGTCGCAAGGAGGTTTAGGTATTTTTGTCACCCAAGCCTTCGATCAATTATATAAAGCTAAATTCGTGCAGTTGCTAGAGAAGATAGGACAGAATTTTCCAATATCCTGTTTGGGTTAGCTCTGGTTCAAATGAATGTCCTTCCTTGTTTATGATATCCCATGCCAATGCTCGCATTGACGCTGCCCAGGCAGGCGCTACAGAGGCTTAACAGTTGGCTTTGATCTTTCATTTGACGTCAAAGATGGCTTCCTATTAACCTGGACAAATTGCAGCTTCCACAGTGATTTTCCATACTTTGGTGCACTCACCATACGCGATGGATCATGTCCTTTTCGAGATTTTAACGTCGTTCGACGACGAATGAATACCCCTATCTAGCGAAACCACAGCTAGATGATCCTCAGGGGACGGTATAAAACAACATGAATCAGAATTTCAGAGAAGCAAGGGATGAGCTGGGTTTTTCAACCATTAGGCTATGTTACCACTCATCACCTGTTTGGTGTAGCGTGTACTTGAATTATTTATCACCGCTATTATTCATCACCCTTACTATGTCACTTAAAATGCTATAATTTTATTATTAAAATGTGTAAAATTTAAAATACTAATTTAAATCAAACCTATTTAAATTGCTAATTAACATTATTAAAATATTTAACATTTAAAAGTTAACATTAAAAAGTTATTAAATTTTGTCAATAGAGAATATTAAGAGTATAGAAAAATCAAGAGTCAAGGATAAAACAAGGTTTGTGATATTCTGAGCGAAAGATTTAAATTTCATGATACCGAGGCCTTTCATTATTTCCGTGGTCTTCTCGAACTACTTCCCTCGGGAACCTATCACAAAACCATAAAAAGATATATTTCCTCCTCTGGTGAGGTCCATTATCTCCTTTTCTAGATGTTTATATTTGCTCTTCTTTTCATCCTAAGCCGATTCAAGCGAGTTAATCCGTAGGTCCGTTCTAATAGTAACGTCCACCATGACAATCTGATGTACCTTCTTAAAAATTAAATCCAGAATCCAAAGTTTTCCAATATCATCTTTGATTCGTGGTTCTAAATAAATTATCTACCCATTCTTCCTAACAGACTTGTCGAATTCCTCTAATATCCTATTATGTCTTTTAATTCTCATACTTTTAACGTATGGACACCATCCAGAAATATGTGCAAACGTCTCCGAAGTATCATTACACCTCCTGCAATTCTTGATGTTGAACGGCCTTCCATATGACAACGACGCCCGTGTTGGGAATAAGTTTGTTCTTAACAAGATCGAATTAATAACTTTGGACGTCTTCATAAATTGCAATTTCGTCAAGCAATTGTTAGACATATTATCGTTTTTATAATATTGGATCCCTGCCCCTTGACAGGGGAGGGCTATCCACCTC
>NW_025192706.1:0-3762 GCF_004010195.1 Chiloscyllium plagiosum | reverse complement strand
ACAAACCAACAGTCCAGTCACCCTGCTGCGGGGGTGCGGTGGGCGGAGTCAGTTAGCACAATTGGCTTGATGGCTGGTGTGAGATGTAGGGAGGCAAGGTGTTCGTTAGGTTAAACCCACCATCTTTTGCCGTTCTATGAGAGAACAGCCCTCTGGAACTAAGCCAATTCCTTCAGTGTCCGCCTGTTGAAATCCTAGAAAATCCCTCTCCCCTTCACTCTACTGTACAATTGTTCCATCACCAGCAGGACTGCAGTGGCACAGGAAAGCAGCTACCATCACAGTCTCAACGAAAATACGCTTTGGCCCTTCACATTGCAGTCACGTCCCCTTAATTAATTAATGCAATACGTCTGATTTAAAAAAGAACATGTTGACAACCAAGATTATGGCTGAAAAACAATTCCGACAAATTTATAAATCAAATTATTGAGTGTGTAACATTTGGCAGATATTTTTGAATGGATGCTGTGTGCGTGTTTGGACTGGAAACGGTATAACCATTGCTATAAGGGAATTCATCAAATTGTCGAATACTCAGTTTTACCCATAGTAACAAGCATGGAGCAGAGAGTAGCGTTGGCTGAAGTTTCTTTGAAAAGTTTCTGAACTGTGTAGCGTTTTCAGAAAGCACTACCAGGAAGTGGTTAGTGCATGTGAGCAGGTCATAAATTTCTTGCTGCTCAAAGCAAGTTATATATTTTTATAATTTTGTTTATTCATTTATTGACGGGATGTGGGCAGCACTGGCCAGGTCAGCACTTATTGCCCATCCCTAATTGTCCAGAGGGCAGTTAATAGTTAACTACATTGTTGTGGGTCTGGCGTCACGTGCAGGCCAGACTGGGTAAGGATGACAGATTCATTAGTGAACCAGATGAATCTTTCCAACAATCAACCATGGTTTCGTGGTCAACGTTAGACTCTTAATTCCAGTTTTTACTGAGTCCAAATGGCATCATCTGCCGTGGCGGGATTCAAACCCAGGTCCACTGAACATACCTGGGTCTCTGCATTAACAGTCTAGTGACAGTCTAGTGATTGCCTGCCCTCCTGAAATATACAGGAATATAATGTTTGGTCAGTCCTTGTGTCTCAGATGTAAATATACAGCTAAGGATCCAAGAATGGTCAGTGTTTGTGTTCGACAGGAACAAAGCATAATGCCTTTGTGAACAGCGCAGCGAAACGGTTCCTGTAATTGCAAGGCGACTGTGTTCTGGAACCAGCACTGAAACTTTAATGGTATTCTAAGAATATTGATATCCTTGTTGTAACGCTGGGATAACAGAAGTATCAGGAGAGCACAGTAAATTTTAGAATGTGCTGTTTCAGATTTAAAGTGACAATGTTTGATCACTGTCAGTGTAAGGGTATGATATCAAAAGTGCTGATGTGAAGGACAGAGGGAGTGAGGGATGGGTCAAGAGCACACAAAAGCCAATCATTTGGGAAGAGTTCCCATATCCTTTCCTGTGGGGATAGGCACGCTGACAGTTATTCAAAACCTCACTTTCCAGTTGTAAATGTTGTCTGACTGAGTTTACTGATGCCATTGCTAATTATTGCTTTCTGATGGATACAAAACAAATCATACCTGAGTATATTTGTTAAAAACCTGTAAATAATGTAATAATTTATTTCACCGAATTGACTCCCTGGAGGCTTGATTTTCAAATGACAACTAGAATTAGTTTTTATTGTCACATGTACTCAAGTACAGGAAAACATGAGTACAGTAAAAAGTATATAGTCGCCATTCTCCACCATCGCCTTGGTTTCAAAAGCAAGATGTATGCAAAAAAAATAGAGTCACTTGCACTTCCTCAGTCATACACCATTCTGAATCTATCAGCTCAGAAAGAAATCATTCCCTCTCATGGAGGAAGGGGAACTCATTACCCAGCCAGTGAAAGAGCTTTAACATCTGTTTCTTGAAACTGTTGCGCTCCGGGTACACCTTGTTTCAGCACCAGTGTATTGGAAGATAACAGGTGGAAGACCTGCATTTTGAAAGGAAGAGAGAAAGCAGGAAGCAGAGGTCATTTAACGTAACAGGTTACAGTGAAACTGTTGGAAGACATTATTCAAACAGATATAGCAGGATACTTTTATCAATTCAAGTTAATCTGGGAGAGTCGTCAGTGTTTGCGATTCAATTGAATTCCTTTGAGAATGTAACATGTGCAATGTGATAAAAGGGACTGTACTGAAATTTGTCGCCCAGTTTGAGGTTCAGGATGCAAATTTGCTCTCTGAGCTGGAAGGTTCGTTTTCAGACGTTCCGTCACCATACTAGGCAATGTCATTAGCGAGCCTCCGGTGAAGTGCTGGCGTTATGTCCCTGTTTCTATTTATATGCTTAGGTTTCCTTCGTTTGGTGGTATCATTTCCTGTGTTGATGATGTCATTTCTTATTCTTTTTCTCAGACGGTGGTAGATGTGGGCTACCATGATGCCAAGAGGCGTGAATAGTCTGTCAGTCTTTTCCGAGATGTACTTGATGTCGGGAGAGTTGCTAGGGTTCCTGGGGGCGTTTTGTCTACCTGCTTGGGTTTGTTGCTGAGAAGTAGGTGGACTGCGTTCATTAAATATCCATTCATTTTTAATACTGATGCATCAGATAATGCTGTATAGCTGATTCTCCTCTGCCCTTCGTCCTTCCTCTGTGCTGCAGTGTGTTGTTTTCTACTGGAAAACAACACACATGGACCAAGAACTGAACTGTAGAAGCAATCATCCCAACTCCCACAAACAAAGTTGCATTAGAACATAATCTCAACGAACCACCACACACTGCAGCACAGAGGAACTGCAAAGAACAGAGGAGAATCAGCTATACAGCATAGTCAAAAAGAAAGGGTACCCAATGAACATACTCCGCTGATTTCTCAGCAACAAACCCAAACAAACAGACAAAATGCACCCAGAAACCATAGCCACTGTGCCCTACATCAAATACATCTCAGAAATGATTTCGCAGACCTTTTGGCATCATGGTGGCCCACAAACCAGAAAACACACTAAAACAGCAACTAATGTACTTGAAAGACCCGATAAAGACAACAAGCAAAACGAACATCCTTTACAAAATACCTTGCAAGAACTGTACGAAAACCTACATTGGACAAACAGGTAGAAAATTAGCAACCAGGTTACATGAACATCAACTAGCCACAAAAAGACATGACCCACTTTCACTAGTATCCTTACATACAAATGAGGAAGGACACATGTTTGACTGGGATAACACATTCATCCTCGAACAAGCCAACCAGAGAAATGCACAAGAATTCCTAGAAGCATGGCATTCCAAATGGAACTCTATTAACACGTTGACTTGGACCCCATCTACCATCCTCTGAGAATACAAACAGGAAATGACATCAGCAACTCAAGGGGCTGGAGCCCAGGGAGATCGGTAGAAAAGTGATCAATCTGAGAATGGTACAGCAGAGAAAAGAAGCGAGTCAAACAGTCAGGGAAGGCAGGGACAAAGCAAAGAAGTAGGGAGGATTGATGAATTAAACTGCATTCTCTTCAATGCAAGTGGCCGAACATGGAAGACAGATGAACTCAGGGCATGGCTTGGAATATGTGACAGGTATATCATAGCAATTGCAGAAATATGGCTCAGGGATGAACAGGACTGGCAGCTTAATGCTCCAGAATACAAATGCTGCAGAAAAGGCAAAAAGGGAGGCAGGAGAGGAACGGGTGGTGGCGTTTTTAATAAGGGGTTGCATTACAGCTGTGCTGAGG
>NW_025192705.1:0-3762 GCF_004010195.1 Chiloscyllium plagiosum | reverse complement strand
GTTGCTCCCATCTGCCTAGTTTCTGTCTCATCTGCCTGATCCGCTCCCCCCAGGTCTTGGCGCATGCCCCAGTCCCCCCGAACCAAATATCCAGCACCTTCAGGTAGTCAGTCCTGACGGTGAAGGGGATAGAGGATCGGTCGGCCCAGTTCCCGAAGAGCATGGCCTCGCTCTTGCCTCGGTTTACCTTGGCCCCCGAGGCCCTCTCGAACTGGTCACAGATGCACATGAGTCTGTGCAGGGACGGTGGATCTGAGCAGAAAACGGCGATGTCATCCATGTACAGGGAGGCCGTGACCTGCAGGCCCTCACTGCCAGGAATAGTCACCCCTCTCAGGCTCTCAATCTTCCTGGTGGATTCCGCTAATGGCTCTATGCAACACACAAACAAAGGCAGGTGAGAGAGGGCAGCCCTGCCTGACTCCAGATCTTACTGGGAAGCTATCTGATTCCCATCCATTGCACTGACAATGTTGGTGTAGAGCAGTCTGATCCAATTACGGAGTCCCTCTCCAAAGCCCAATTTGGAGAGGCCATCCCTCATACATGTATGCAATATCCTGTCAAAGGCTTTCTCCTGGTCCAGGCTGATGAGGCAGGTGTCCACCCCCCTGTCCTGCACGTAGACAGTCGTATCTCTGAGGAGTGCGAGACTCTCAGCGATCTTCCTGCCCGGTACAGCACAGGTTTGGTCGGGGTGAATCACCGACCCCAGAGCAGACCTGACACGGTTGGCGATGACCTTTGACAAGATTTTGTAGTCTGTGTTTAACAGTGAGATTGGTTTCCAATTTCTGAGTTCCTCCCTCTCCCCCTTCTGCTTGTAGATGAGGGTGATGATGCCTTTCCTCTACTGATCCTCATGACGTCAGCCTGAGATGACGTTATCGCGCCATCTTCTTCCTTCAGGCTGCTGAGCACGGAGCTCTCTTTGTGCACCTTCTGGAAGAAGAAACGTGAGCACGTCTCGTCCTGCTCCACCGAGCGGACCCTGGACCGGAAGATTATCTTGGAGGCCTCCGAGGCAAAGAGCGAGGCTTGCTGGCCCTTCACCTCCTGGAGGTCCTCCGTGACATATACCCCCAATGTCTGCAGCAGGAGCAGGTTCTGCATACTTTCCTGGAGTTGGGACAGTTTTCCTCTCTCTCGCTTCCTGAACACCTTTGATGATGAAAAACCTCTTGATCTTCCCTTTTACTGTTTCCCACCAGTCTGCTGGGGACTCAAAGAGGGGCTTCGCAGTTCTCCAACCTGCGTAATCCATCTTGAGCTCCTCGCTGTTTCCCGGGGTCAACAGCTTAGTGTTCAGTTTACACATTCCCTTACCAGCCCGCTGCTCATCCTGTAGGTGACAGTCGGCCAGCAGGAGGCAGTGGTCAGAGAAGAACACCGGCTTGATGTTGGTGGTTCTGACCGAGAGCATTCGAGACACAAACAGGTAATCTATCCTTGAGCGAATAGACCCGTCTGCCCGTGACCAGGTGTATCTACGCCGGGCTCTGTCTGCAGGGGTGCTGAAGACGTCGTACAGCTTGGCATCTTTTACCGGTGTCCATCAGGGCTCTGGACGTGGCGTCCAGTTTACTGTCCCCCCCGCCGGATTGTCCATCTGCATCGATGATACAGTTGAAGTCTCCGGCCAGAATGACCGGCCTGGATGTAGCCAGCAACAGTGGAAGCTGTTGCAGGACGGCCAACCGTTCACTCTTACCCGCTGGGGCGTACACGTTGATTAATCTCACGGGAGCGTTTCTGTATGTAACATCCGCGACGAGGAGGTGCCCGCCCACCACCTCCTTAAACTCGGAGATGGTGAAGTTGCCTCCCCGCAACAGGACCCCAGGCATGGGGAAGGTTATCGTTGCCCCCCGACCACACTGACGGCCCACAAGCTCGACCATCTCCTGTAACTGCTGAGGTGCGGTATCCCACACTCCTGCAGAAACAGGACATCAGCTTTGACATTGGTCAGGAAGGCCAGCGTTGAAACACATTGCGTAGCAGATTTTATGCTGCCCACACTAATACTTGCAATTTTTATCCCCATTTTTTTAACAAGTTGTGAGGTTACCCGTGTCCAATTGCCACTGGTCCTGCCCCTCTGGGGTAGCTGTCTGCATCCCCATGGTGAACACGAACTGCTGGAACCTCGCAGGGCTGAGGTAGCTGTCCAGCTCCTCACTCGGTCCATTTGCCCGCTCTGGTGTCATCGGGCCACGACCAGGGTCCACGCTGTCTGCTTCTATATCTGAAGCAGGGCTGTCAGAGGGTCGCTGCTCTCAGTGACCTGGAGCTGTGTGGCGGAGGGGCCCTCCTGGCTTTCACCTGGTGGGGGGTGGTAGTTTCCCATTGCCTCAGGAGGTTAGTCCCTTGGTTGGCAGGTGCTGCCCTCCTTTCTCCCCGCAGCGCTCTGCCTCTTCTTTTGGTGACGACCCTCCTTACACCCGTCCTCACCCTCCGAAGAGCTGTCCGTGTCTTCCCCATGCAGCTGCCTTTTCCCCCTTTTCTGGGAGGTTTTGGCGGCCGGGCAGGTTTTCTTCCTCCTGTTTTGTACCGGGATCCATTCCTCTGCCTCCTTCTTTCCCTTGTCCTCCTCCTCCGCCTGTCCTGTCGGAGCTTCGCTCAGCAGCTGTACCTCTCCAGTCACTGACATCTGCTCTGCCCCGGCCTGTCCTTCCTTTTGCGTGCCCCCAGACACCATTCCCTTGCTGGTTTGTGGTGCCTTGCTGTCCTTTTGCGGCCCACCCCCGGCCATCTGCGTGTAGGTGGCGGCCCCTCGTCTTGGGCAGGCCTTGTACACGTGGCCCGCCTCCCCACACAGATTGCAGTTCTTGGCCTCCTTGCATTCTTTGGTCAGGTGGCCCTCCTTCTTGCAGTTCCGACAGATCATGACCTTGCAGTCTGCCGCCACGTGGCCTGACCTCCCGTAGGTTCAGCACACTTTCGGCTGCCCTGCGTATGTCAGGTACCCTCTGCTCTCTCCAATAGCAAAGCTGGAGGGTGGGTGGAGGGTGTTCCCACTGGCATCAACCCTCAGGGTTACCTTGACCTGTCATTTGCTGGTCCAGATCCTGAAAGGGTCAACCATGTCGGTGCTTTGTCCCTCATATCTTTTCAGGAATGTCAGGACATCTGTTGCTGGAACATAGGGGTTGTACATGTGGATCATAACAACCTGACTCCTCTGTGCAGGAAGCACACAACAGGACCGCCAACAAGATGGAGAACAGCCCTTCAGGAGCTGCTCGCATTGCTTCACACTCCTGAAGGTAATATCAAAGTAGCCTGCCCCAGGGAAATCCTGCAGGCAGTACACATTTTTTTTTAATTTCAAAATATACTTTATTCATAGAAATAAATCTTTGGTACTTGTACAATTTGTCATGTCGTTCATAGGTATATATATTGCATGTCTTAACATTACAAAGAACAGATTGAATTACTCGAATTTACAGTTATCCTATTTACAGTTCCCTTTATTAACCATCCAGTCTCTTATTATTTAGCTGTGGCTTCAGCAGAACCCACCTACTGAGTGGGTGCCCTGTTATACTATAGCAAATGTACCTTTTTTAATCCCAGTTTATGGGGTTATCGTTGTCCATTTGACTGTCTTGTCTCTGGGGTAGCTGTCTGCATCCCCATGGTGAGCACAAACTGCTGGACCCTCGCTGGGCTGAGGTAGCTATCCAGGGTCTCACTGGGGTCATTTACCTGCTCTGGAGTCATTGAGCCAAGGCAAGGGTCCGCCCCGTCCAGTTC
>NW_025192704.1:2233-3762 GCF_004010195.1 Chiloscyllium plagiosum | reverse complement strand
GGGAAGGCAGTTCAGTAGTCCCTGCCCATAGGAGTCACTGAGATTGTTCTGTTAACTTTTCAGGATATTCTGCGGTAATTGGTCGTGTCAACTTTGTTTTGCTTGACACTGCGTCGACAACGTAGAAAACCCTCCTGCTGAACAAACCAAACACCCAGGAAACTGGCCTCGCCTCAGAATTTATCGTAGTATGAGTGGCAAAGAACTACTAAATTCCAGTATATTTTAAAAACTCAATTTATTCTTTAACTCTAAAAGTGAACATTTAGCAAAACGATTTACAACTTTAAGCCCAGTTTCTCTGAACTAATTGTTATCGGCCTTCAACTGTACAGCAACATACTTTCCCAACAACCATGAATTAAAACTACATCAACTTAATTTCAATACCACACAACGGTTTTCAGTGACAGTTTCCATCTCCCTCTGGCTGTAGGTCTCCCTGGGTCATCTTTGATATTTTCGTGCAAGGATGTTTCGTATGAAAAAGGAACTTCGACCCGGAATAATTTGCGGACAGTTTACTCTATCGATGACATTTAATCTCACTCTGTCTAACTGTCAAAATGTCCGATTCTTTAATGTCCAAGCATTGGAACGTTTCAGTAGTATGATATTTACAAAACAATAAATTCAAAATAATCAGTTTTTAATTTGCTGGGGCATATTTTAAACAGATTTTTTTTATCAATTTAAATCATTGGAAAAATAATAACCGAAATTTGGGTCTATGTTTCACAATGAAATGTATTTTTTTTTCAAATGTCCAGTACACTCTGATACTGCTAGTCATTCACTTAATTGGTACCTGCAAGCTCGCATTGCAAAACAGTCTTCACCCTCTTTTTAAGGTACATTTGACACCCACAACTTTATAACATCTCCCCACTTACGAAAAAGATATGAACCATTACAGTGAAAAGATGGTTTTTTTCAGGTTTTAACCACCATTACAAGGAAATGTGTAGGGCCTTAATGTAATTTCATATTAATTCCTGCGCGCGTGCGCGAGCGTAAACATTGTTATCCGTTCAATCTTATCTGTAGTTTTTCTGTTAAATCAGCAATAACGCATCTATAACTAAATTCTTATGAGCCATAACATGTACAATGTCTACATTAAGAGTCTGCAGCAAAAGACTAAAACGGATAAAACTCATATTCTTCTCTTTTATTCGTTTTGATGTGACATATCGTTTGTCACATAAACATTAAACTGTTGGAAGGCCAGTACAAAACTCAATAATTCTTTATTTTCGATGGTAGAGTATTTTCTCTGGTGGGGTGTGGAGTTTAGTGTGTAGTAAACTACTGGCGTTCAATTCCATCATGATCTTCGAAAAGCTGTACAGCTCCAACGCGTTTGTCGTTGGTGTCCAAATTGCATGACCAATACGATGTAACAAGAACCTTTCCTCTGCTTTCGTGAATGTTGATTTCTTTCAGTTTATTACTAGTTTTGCTTCTCTTAATCGTTCAAAGAGCTCTACCAACTGCAGCATGTGATCTCCCCATGACTCACTAACGAT
>NW_025192704.1:0-918 GCF_004010195.1 Chiloscyllium plagiosum | reverse complement strand
CAATTTCTGAGCGTCCACCTTTTCCAAGCCATCTTGTAAGTTTCTATTAGATCTCCCCTCAATCGTCTGAACTGGAACGAATACAATCCCAGTATCCTCAACGATTCATCATTTGTTAGACATACCATTCCAGCAATCATCTGCGTGAATCATCTGCTGGAGAAGCTCTCCTGCTAGTATGTCATTCCTGAGGTTGGGTCCACAACAGTACTCAGTATTCTAAATGGGGCTTAACCAAAGCTTTATAACGCCTTCGCAGCAACTCACTGCTTTTACATTCCAACCCTCTCGAGAGACATGACAAGAATGCATTTGTTTTCTTAACCACGTACTCAACCTGCAAGTCACTCCGCAATGAATCGTGTACTAGCACTCCAAGATCCCATTGTGCCTTGGCTTTATGAATTTCTCACCGTTCATAAAGTAGTCTTTGCCTGTGTTCTTTTTTCCAAAGTGCAAGACCTCGCATTCTCTCCCATTAAATTTCATCAGTTATATCTTGTACCATACTCCTAAACTGTCCAAGCCTTTCTGTCGCCTCCCCGACCCCTCAGAACTACCTGCCTGTTCACCTAACTTTGTATCATCGACGAACTTCGCCAGTGTGCCACCAGCCTTTTAATCCAGATCTTTTATGTATAAAGTGAAGCTGGGACCCCAACACTGAATCCAGCATCTTTATGTGACAGTTTTTCCTGACTCAAAGTTTCTTATTAATTTTATAGGGCTAACTAAAGCTGGCTATTGAATGAATGTTACAACTGGTTATACGTCGTCCCCACGGGAAAACGTCCGAATTTCAGAGATTCTATCTGCCCCCGGACCTTTCTACACTGTGCCCCTTAGGTGCTTTTTAACTAACTCACCTACCCAATTTTATCCCTACATCACCTCCGATACATAATCCAAGTGTGCGGT
>NW_025192703.1:2479-3762 GCF_004010195.1 Chiloscyllium plagiosum | reverse complement strand
TAAGTTTGCTGATGACACTAAAATTGGAGGTGTGGTGGACAGCGAAGAAGGTAACCTCAGATTACAACGAGATCTTGATCAGATGTGCCAATGGGCTGAGAAGTGGCAGATGGAGTTTAATTCAGATAAATGTGAGGTGCTGCATTTTGGGAAAGCAAATCTTATACACTTAATGGTATGGTCCTAGAGAGTGTTGCTGAACAAAGAGGTCTTGGAGTGCAGTTTCATAGCTCCTTGAAAGTGGAGTCGCAGGTAGTGAAGAATAGGATAGTGATTGGATCGTGAAGAAGGCATTTGGTCTGCTTTTCCTTTAATTGAGTACATGAATTGGGAGGTCATGTTGCAGCTGCACAGGACATTGGATAGGCTACTGTTGGAATATTACATGCAATTCTGGTCTCCTTCCTATCAGAAAGATGTTGTGAAACTTGAAAGGGTTCAGAAAAGATTTACAAGGATGTTGCTAGGATTGGAAGATTTGAGCTATAGGGAGAGGTTGAATAGGCTAAGGCTGTTTTCCCTGGAGTGTCAGAGGCTAAGGACTGATCTTGCAGATATTGATAAAATCATGAGGGGCTTGGATAGGATAAATTGACAAAGTCTTTCCCCTGGGGTGGGGGAGTCCAGAACTAGAGGGCATAGGTTTAGGGTGAAAGAGACCTCAGAGGCAACTTCTTCACTCAGGGAGTGGTATGTGTATGGAATGAGCCGCCAGAGGAAGTGGTGGAGGCTAGACTGGATGGGCATGTGAATAGGAAGAGTTTGGAGGGATACGGGCAAGTTGCTGGCAGGTTTGACTTGATTGGGTTGGGATATCTGGTCGTCATGGATGAATTGGACTGAAGGGTCTGTTTCCATGCTGTCCATTTGTGACTGTGCATTTAGAGTTATCCAATGTGCTGGCAGTCAATGCAGGCAGCCAATACATGTAATATTTTGTAAATTTCACTTTGCAAATCGAAGCAGGCTGACTCAAGATTGGGATACAGACAGACTCTGACCTCACTCCTTTCATGCATTATGTGAGCTGAGATGTCACCTTTTCTTATAAAACCTTAAGTTATCTCGAGAAGGAGCCTGACAGGAAGTTCTGGGACTTGCATATTATTGATACCTCAACTCATTCTAAAAGATGAAAGACTTAACAATCCAGGTTTGTTCAGTATATAATTTCAGTGGCAGGACACTGTAATGTTTTTCCATAAATTCTGTGTCTTATGATCTTGTACTCCACAACCAAATGAATAAGATGCAGTACTCCGAAAGCCGGTGCTTCGAAATAA
>NW_025192703.1:0-2166 GCF_004010195.1 Chiloscyllium plagiosum | reverse complement strand
ATGCTGTATATCTCTGACTCTGGCTTGCCACATCTGTATGTTCAGTTTCTTCCTGGTGTCGGAGTTAATGCCTTTGATGTCTCATTTTGCTCTCTCCTTTCCAGGGATGTTAACCACTTCATGTCTGGTTGTTCCTCAAGAACTGGCATTGCAGGTTTACCCTGAACTGACACTATTTTTTGAGCTTCCCAAAATCAGACCTGCTTACTCTCAGCAGTGGAGTTATCCAAAATTCAGAGAGATGTCAGTCTTGAAGTTTTTGCTGTTCTGCCCTTGTAAGATACTGAATCAACACCTTGAGGAAAATTAGTTAGAGTGGTGTGAGAACAGAGGGGGAGAGAAAGAATGGGATGGTGCTTTCAATTTTCAGTGTGGAATAACAAAAGAAAAGAATGTTCTGCAGAAAGTAGAATTGCTTGTTCTGAATTTCTACCTTGCACTGACAGTCATGACTTTTGTAATCTCTTTTCACAAAGCATTTGATGATCTGAAGATGGAAGTTTCAAAATCAACAGATGAAGGGCTGATGCCCGAAACATCAACTTTCCTGCTCCTCGGATGCTGCCGGACCTGTTGTACTTTTCCAGCGCCGCACTGTTCAACTCTGACTCTTCAGCTTCTGCAGTCCTCACTTCAACATCAATGTCCGACAGTCACTCAATCCAATTTTTGACTGTGATTCTGTGAGAAGGAGCAAAGCCTTTTGGTTCCTGTTGGAGCACATCTTCAGTATCAATGGGACTGGATGAGAGACCCTACTGTTGCAGCGCACTGATTGTGGAACCTGAAGCAGTTATACGGCCTGGAAAGAGGAATTCAAGTCAGGGAGGGGCTGTACATGCTTTTGTGTGCAGCTGAAGCATCGGCCATGGAGAAACCCAATGGATCCTGTCCCGTGCAGAAACCGTGGAAGTGTGGCGTCTATGGAAAAGGCTTCCGTGTCCCTTCTATCCTGGAGACTCATCAGCGCAGTCATACTGGGGAGAGGCCATCCACCTGCCCCGAGTGCGGAAAGGGCTTCAGCTATGACTCCGACCTGGTGAGGCACCAGCGGGTCCACACCAGGGAGAGGCCCTTCAGCTGCCCCGAATTCGGGAAGGCCTTCAGCAATTCCTCTGACCTGGTGAGGCACCAGCGGGTCCGCACAGGGGAGAGGCCCTTCAGCTGCCCCGAGTGTGGGAAGGGCTTTACCCAGGCCTCCACCCTGCTGGACCACAGGCAGGGGCACACCGGAGAGAGGCCGTTCTTCTGCACTGAGTGTGGGAAGGGCTTCAGCAATTCCTCCATCCTGCTGGCCCACCAGCAGGTGCACACTGGGGAGAGGCAGTTCACCTGCTCTCAGTGTGAGAAGGGCTTTACCCGCGCTTCCCATCTGCGGAGGCACCAGCGAGTTCATGTGCCATCGCAGGGGGATTAAAGGAGGGATAGCCAATTGCCTTATTGACTGGACTATCAACCCAGTTCCGGGAACTTCCAGGTTTGAATCTCGCCGTGGCAGATAGTGGAATTGGATTTTGGTCAGAAATCTGGAGTTCAGAACCTCATGAAGAAATGATTGTCTGGGGGACATCACCCATCTGATTCACTCACATCCCTTTTTAGGGAAGGAAACTGCTATTGTAGGGAATGATTCACTCAGTTGTCCCAGCTGCATCCTTTACCCCGTCTGGCCTACACGTAACTCCAGACCCACAACAGCATGGTTAACTCTTCATTGCCCACCACTGCCACCGGTCATTGAGTGGGTAAACACTTACTTGTTTACAGGGTATGGGTTGAAATTGCTGAGTGAGGCAATACTTCCTACAGTTAAGGCTGTACCAAGGATCCAATTACAAACTGACAACTCGGTGGTGACCATAGTAAAGAAGGTGAGGTGGTGTGGGGTGGGAGTGCACGCTTTGACCTTGAGCTATTTAAAAAGCAGCTACTTTTTCTACACCTTTATGCTGGGGGGGATCTGAAGCTGTAACAACATTGGGTCACAATAAAGGTTACCTGAACTTATCGCCGGGCTCAGACTTTGAGCTCCAAGAGGTTTTTGGTTTAAAGCTGCTCATTTCATTTCAGCCTCCTGCACTAAGTTTCCAATGTCATGTATCAGATGGAGCAGTGAATGAGTAGCTAGTATCATTAGAAGTTGTAAATTTTTCACAAGTGCAGGTA
>NW_025192702.1:0-3762 GCF_004010195.1 Chiloscyllium plagiosum | reverse complement strand
AGACACTGAGAGAATGTGTTAAGTTTAATTCTGCTCCCTGTCCCTTATCCCAGGGAATGGGGCTGTTGCAGGTACGGTCCAGATCTCACCCAGAATGGAGCCTTACGCTGCTGGGAAACAACAGATCTTCAGAGCCAGAGCCTCAGGGAGCGTTCAGCAACAAACGAAAGCACCTCCCAGAGGCTGGTGGCAAACAAGGAAGTAGCAAAAAGTCCCTGAAAACTTGGCCACTTCGGAGTGAAGTTGGGGCTTTCAAGGCGAGAAGTTTGTATTTGTGCCTGCGACAGGGTGGGTAAGGTGCAAACGTTCCCCTTTTTCTCATTTAAACTATTTCCAAAAAAAAAATCGGTTTGTTTTCAACGTCAATCAGTACAAAAACTTTATATTGATAGGCCCTGGAGTTTTCCGTCATCTTTTACAGCTTCTGTTTATCAACCTCGGGCTGAGGGGCCAGTTCTTGTCAATTTTTGAAAAAAAATCTTTTGAGTTGAGAGTTGGTTCGAAGAGACTGTGCAGCAGGGCAATGTTTGCCTGTATTTTATAATTTACTAAGGTTTGGTCGCGTCTGTGACAACAAGAGACACGTATCCGCAGCTGAGTTGTGTAATGTTGCAACGAAGTAATTTTAATGCAGTTTGCAAAGAGAAGTGTTTGTTTGCAAATGTTTCTGTCTCCCCTCTATCATGAATAAACAAGACTGGCTGCGTAGTGTTGGCTGAAAATGTGTTGCTGGAAAAGCGCAGCAGGTCAGGCAGCATCCAAGGTGCAGGAGAATCGACGTTTCTTCAGGAAGGGCTCATTTTCAGCTCTGATCTCCAGCATCCATCCGCAGTCCTCACTTTCCTCCTCTGAGTAGTGTTGGCACTAGACTATGTACCCAGAGAACCAGTTAACATTTTAGGTCATTGGTTTCATGGTCAAGATCTGTTTTTATGTTGGACTCGAACCCATTGTAAGGACTCATCTGGTTCACCAATTTTCTTTAGGGGTTGAAGGGTCGATACTGAGGGAGCGCCGCACTGTCACAGGGTCAGTGCTGATGGAGTGGGCGCTGTCGGAGGGTCAGTGCTTAGGGAGTGGGCACTGTCGGGGGGTCAGTGCTGAGGGAGTGGGCACTGTCGGAGGGTCAGTGCTGAGGGAGCGCCGCACTGTCAGAGGGTCAGTGCTGAGGGAGTGGGCGATGTCGGAGGGTCAGTGCTTAGGGAGTGGGCATTGTCGGAGGGTCAGTGCTGAGGGACTGGGCACAGTCAGAGGGTCAGTGCTGAGCGAGTGGGCACTGTCGGAGGGTCAGTGCTGAGGGAGCACCGCACTGTTGGGGGGTCAGTGCCGAGGGAGCGCCGCACTGTCAAGCGGTCAGTGTCGAGGGTGTGGGCACTGTCGGAGGGTCAGTGCTGAGGGAGCGCCGCACTGTCGGGGGGTCAGTGCTGAGGGAGTGGGCACTGTCGGAGGGTCAGTGCTGAGGGAGTGGGCACTGTCAGAGGGTCAGTGCTGAGGGAGTGGGCACTGTCAGAGGGTCAGTGCTGAGGGAGCGCCGCATGGTCAGGGAAAGCCACCTTTCAGTCAAGTGTCTGAAGAGAACCTATAGTTTCCATAACCCTATTTTTGAACATGTTTGGGAGGGGGTGGGGTGGTGGGTGCTGTGCGAAAGGAATACTTCCAAATGTCTCAGTGTTGATCCCTCAATTAGCACTGGTAAATAAACATACCTTCTGGGTTACTGTCACACTGGCTTTTGGTGGGAACTTACTGTGAGAAAATCGAGCTGTGGCGATTTTCCACGTTAAGGGAGAAGAGACCACTTTGGGAAAGATGATTTCATTGGTGGGGGGGTGATGGTTCTGTGATGCTTTGGAGTTCCTGAAAATCTCTGGACAAGAAGTTCCCTGTCACCTTCCGGGAACATCACAATTGTTTTCCAAAAGAAACCTCCTTAACTGGGTAAAGACGGCAGCCAATACCCAGATCCCACAAACGACCAACAATATTGTTTTTTTCCTCATTATTCTTTCATGGGACATGGGCATCCCCGGTCAGAACTACATTGCTCACCTATGCTAATCCATGTGAGTCTGGAGTCAGGTCATGCTAATCCATGTGAGTCTGGAGTCAGGTCATCCCAGACTGGGTAAGAACAGCAGGTTTCCCTGTCTACAAAGACATTAGTGAACTTGATGGATTTTTACATGAATTGACGTCCATTGTCATCACTGAGAGTAGCTCCTGGTTTTTAACCAGTTGAATTTAAATTCCACCACAGGCTGTGGTAGGATTTGAACCTGTGTCTCCCCATGGTTCCTGGTGACTCTACCACTACACCCCCTTGAACCAACCAGTCCTGTGATGCCTGGTAACGTGTATCCCATTCTCTGTTTCAGAACTCTGATTCCACAACATCCCAGGAGAAAATGGCAAAGACTGTTCACCTGAAGGTCGTCCTTCTGGGCAATTCTGGGTAGGATGGGCCAAATGGCCTGTTTTTCCACACTATCGGGATTCTATGATTACTGTTACGTTGGATGGGGACATCCCCTTTAATAGGCAACCCTCACCCTACCCATCCTCCTAAATGTCATCCACCTCTGAGGCTGTTCCTCTCACGACACACACATACAGACCAGGAAACTCCAACACATTGTATATCAGGTTACCATCTGTGAGCTATTTGCTAACCAATCTCAGTTGTATCAGCACCTCCCCTGAACAAAGCATTTAAGATCACCTTTTCAGAATTAACCAGGAGGTTGAGGAACCCATAGCCCCTACCATGGCAATGCTGCATGCACTGACAATGGTCTTATCATCTGAAGTTTAAACTCCTAATAGTGGCTGAGATTTGGTCTCTCTTTTCTGCAAGATTCTAGTTGTTACAGAATGATTCTTCAGTCTGCTGTGTTTTATCCAGTAACACTACGATTTAACAGATTTGTGTAATACCTTTCCTGTACTTAAAAGGCCCTAAGTTGCTTACAGGAGTGTGGATCAAAACAGAAGCCACAGACGGAGATAGTAGGAGAGGTGACCTAAAGCTCTACCATCAATGACCACCTTAATGAGGAGAGAGAAAAAAGAGTCAGAGAGGTAGGATAAGGGCTGCAGGAGATCACAGATGGGGGAGGTGACAGAGATAGGGAAGAGTATAGGGGCTGGAGGAGGTGATAGAGATAGAGAGGTGACAGATAGGGAGGGTGTGTAGGAGGTGACAGAGATAGGGAGGGGGTGTAGGGGCTGGAGGAAATGGACCAGGAGAGAGTGTAGTCAATGAGCATGAGGTGACGGTGATTGGGACCCTGATGGTTACAGGTTGCAGTTCTCCAGACGGAGGATAAACCTCTTCCCTAGGGTCGGAGAGTCCAAAACTAGAAGGCGTATGTTTAAGGTGAGAGCAGAAAGATTTAAAAGGGACCCGAGAGCCAAATCTTTCAGTGTGTTCTGAGTGAATTGAATGAAGTGCCAGAGGAAGTGGTAGATGCGGAGACAGTGGCAATATTTGAAAGGCATTTGGACAGGTACCTGAATAAGAAAGGTGTACAAGGAAATCTGGTCAACATGGACAATTTGGACCGAAGGGTCTGTTTCCATGCTGTGTTTGAAACATGTTTATTGGAACATTCCGCATCTGTGGATGGAAATGACAGGCCAGCAGATACAAGGGGCAAAGGGCCTTCTGAAGTATTCATTGACCCTGTCTTTGGTGTGTTTTAGGGTGGGGAAATCATCCCTCATGAACCAATATGTGAATAAGCGTTACACCAATCAGTACAA
>NW_025192701.1:0-3761 GCF_004010195.1 Chiloscyllium plagiosum | reverse complement strand
ACAGATTTTGTAAGCAAAAAAACATTTTTACCCTCAGGCGTTATCTTGACCGTTTTCTGAACTGTACCACTTTCCTGATTATGCGTGTTTCTCTTATACTTTGTCTGTGACTGTTTCTGTCTGTAACAGTTACACAGTCTCCCACTCAGTTGGCACGACGGCAGGTTTGTGATGTAGAGGCAGAGCAACAGCGCAGGTTCAGTTCCTCACAGTGACAGAGATTACCATGAAGGGGACACTCTCTCAGCCTCACCCCATCACCCGAAATGTGATGATCCTCAGGATAAACCACCATGAGTGTTCTTTCTAATGAGAGTTTTTTGGGACTGTATTCTATCAATGTTAGCATTTTAATTTAAAAAAATATTTAAGAAGAGATTTTTAGTATTATAATAAACCAATAACAACACAACTCAAATAACTGAAAAAATTACATCCAATTTCATGTACATACAAAACAAATTAAAACACTACACAGACAGAAGAAAAAACAAAACTAAGCAAACATTAATGAATAAATAATACAGCTCAGCATAACAAAAGGATAGCTCTTGTTCATCAAGAGCATTATCTGATACACATTTTTATGTTTCATAGTTCTTCCTCTCTGGGGGTGGGGGAGTTCAGACATCCAACGCAACAGAATATTTTTCCTAGCACGGAAAGTACAGAATGATATGATATAACTTTTTTCCCATGTTCATCTTTGGAAAGTACCCTGGGCAGGCCCAGGAAAACAGAAACCAAGTCCATCTCCAATTCAGTCCCCAATACACACTCTATCACATCTAACACAGTGCTCCAATATAGATGAAGTCTGCAGCAGGACCACAAGCAATGAGTAAGAGTGCCTGTAGACATTCTGCATTTAGGACATGCTGAAGATAAATCCCACTTTGCATTTTGAGAGACGATTTGGGGTCAGATAGACCCTACAAAGAATTTTCAACTGCATGGAATGGGTCCTATTACAGATCAACATCCTTCGAGCATTTTCACAAATATCCTCCCATGTCTCCGAGGTGTTCTGAACCCCAACTGTCTCTCGCAGATATCACAACGCTGCACAGTCTCATCTGAGGGGACACTCTCCAACTAATGATAAAGGGTACTGACAGAGAGTGTATTCTAAGCAATAAGCGCCCTCTTCCCTTTATCGGATCTGTAAAAGTGTGGTAAAAGTGTGTTTTTTTTTTAAATCAAATCTCTGATCTGGAAAAAGAACAGAAGAGATCTCTACTAGATGGTCCATACGCACGAGTTATTTGATCAAATGATATCATTGTTTCTCCATCAAACTACACGTGGTGGCTCATTTGTGAGCATTGTTGCCTCACAGCACGAGGGTCTCGGCTTTGGTTCTGGCCTTGGGTGACTGGCTGTGTGGAGTTAACATTCTCGCCGTGTCTGTGTGGGTTTCCTCCCACGTACAAAGATGCTCATGTTAGATGAATTGGTGTTTGATAAATCACCCATAGTGTTCAGGGATGTGTAGGTTTGGGCATTAGTCAGGGTAAATATGGGATGGTAGGGGAATGCGTCTGGGTGGGTTACTCTTCAGAAGGTCGAAGTGGACTTGTTAGGACCAAGGGCTTGTATCCACACTGTAGGGATTCTACTAATTCTAAATCACTCAAGCAAGGTACACCCTTTCCTGTCGACAGTTTAAACCTGGAATCCATTATTCCCAGATGACAACCCGGTGTACCAATTACAGGGGTAAGAAACATGGCTGTATAGTCGTCGATCTGACGCATTGTCATTCATGCTTTAACAATATTGATAATTATTGGGTTATGACAATACTTCATAAATGTTGTCAATTTAGTTGAGAAAAACAGACTAATAAGGGTTCACTTTATCTAATAGGGTTCAATATCTCACAGTATTGAAGCCGAGTCCTTAGCAGCCAAGGCACTAACATAGGATAAAAAAGAGCTTAATTGGTAGCTTTTATCTGGGCGATCGACTCCCCACAATCTGTGGGGTAGTTGCAATTTGGTTAGCTTGATAAAGAGTCGCTCATGCTGCCAAATAAAAGAGCTAAACCAGCCATTATGTCTCCTAAATACCTATGTGGGAAACATCAAAGGAAGTATTCACACGGGGTGTAGTAAATGAGGGAGGACATTCTTTAGTAAGAGCTATCCGACCTCGCCAGGATATTGGAAGTGCCTCCCATCTTTGAAGGTTTTGTTTAATTTTGTCAAACAAATGGACATAGTTCACGTTAAATAAATGATCAAAGACGGATGTAATGAATATACTGAAACAGAGAACCTCGCCACCCTACACCCCCGTGACCATTTAAAAGGAAACCAGGATTTGCCCTCATCAGGAATTTCCCCAAGACCTCCCATAGACATGGCCTCCAATGTTGTAAAATTAATCATAGAGCCCGAAAAGGCGGCAAGCAAATTATTGCATTGCATCACGTGAGCTGCCGAAATTGCGGGATTTGACAAAAACATAAGGCCATCTGCATACAACATAATTTTATGTGACTTTTATCCCACTTCTGGGGCAGGCATGTTGGGGTAATATTCCCAATTGTGCAGGATGCCACCGAATCTAAGATTGTTGCAGGGATGGGGAAGAGATCAACCCTCGTGTGCCATTTCTGCGGGTTAAAGAAGAAAATAAAATCCCTACATGTGAGGTAGATCTGCCTCCAGACATCCACCAGCTCAAGTTATAGACACAAATCCATTAATTGCTTACATTATAACGAAGGCATTGGGGGAGCTTTGGACATTCTGTCCATCGTGGGGCCATAAGACAGTCGAAATTTCCTTCTGCAATCATGTGCCATGATGCAAGATAACTGAATTTCGAAAATGCATCTAAGAGGATTTTAAAAGGGTGCACCGGGTGGCAATAAACATTTAAAATACTGTATTAATTCCCGTAGATCAAGACTTTGCGATTATGATCTTTCCATGGGTAATACAATCGAGTAATTTAAATGGAAGATTCTTCCTATCCATTATGAATTTTCCCCCACTCTTAGTATTAAAAGACGAGAAATAAACCCGATCGAACCCGCCCTGCTGTAACGTCAAATGTTTGTGTCATCAAGGTGCATCTCCTGCAATAGGACAACTCTCTCTTTTTAAGACGAGAAAGTATATTTTTCCTCTTGACTGGCAGATGGCTCCCCTTAATGTTCCAGGTGCACCATTTAAGCACATCATTATCCATAACACACTGCAGCAACACTTGAACTCCAGAGAATTTCATATCGAATGAGCATTAATGACAAAAGACTCATCGAGCCTTAAATCTGTACAAACTAAAACTACTGCAACTCACAAGCTCTCAAAACTTTCCAAAACTAAAACCATAAAAAAGAACGAAACAAAATCCAAAGTACCAATGACTCTTGATAGGGTTTTTACCCCCCGCACCCCCCAATGGGGACGCTGACGGTATAGGTCTCTGTTCTACAACACTGACAAAGGCCTTGCTTTTAATTGTATAGGTCCTGCTCTTGTTTGATTTACCAAATCCAATGCCTCTCATTAATCCAAACTAAACTCCACCTGCCACTCCTCAGCCCAGTGAGTGATATTACTGCCACCTCACCTTCCCCTCTCCAGGAGGCCTGCACACTCCGGCCTTGATTTTCACAAAGACCCTGAGCTTGGTTTGCCTTCTGTGGTTAGGGGGAGGAGGGACAGATTGCAGACACAGTCAGTGGGAACGAGAGGCTGAACAGTAATCAGCGACCTGGTATCATTTCATGGTTTTAGGAAGAAGGC
>NW_025192700.1:1541-3761 GCF_004010195.1 Chiloscyllium plagiosum | reverse complement strand
CTCTGAATACAGCCCATATACTCACCGGAGATGGCTCACAAAATCATCTGGTCTCCCTGACTGCAATATTCAGTAATTGCACATTTATGAAAATAACACCCACTAACTCTCCAATAACAGATGTGAGAACATCAGAAACAGGGACAGGTCGTTCACTCCCCAAGCCTGCCATGCCCTTCACTAAGATCATACCTGATCTGCTCTTGGTCTCAAACACTCTTTCATAACCAATTCTTCATCGCCCTCAACTCTCTGTCAGGTCAATATCCATCTACCTCTTCTTCAAATACTTACAATCATCTTGCTCCCTAACATTCTTGAGAAGAGAAACCCTGACATTCAATATCATTTGATTGAAGAAAACACGTGTTGTTCCTATACCATGGCCTATTGATATGGACAAAAGAGGTTGGCTCAAGGGTTCAGGTAATAATGACGGGCCCTGATATCAAGGCAGTGGTTGGCTTTTGTTGACATCAAGGAGCTTAACAAAACTGGACTTAATGGGAATCAGACTAAACTGTCCAGTGTTTGGAGACACACCTGGCACAAAGGATGTTCACCATCTCAATCCTGGGTCACCTCTCTGGGAGATCCTCAGGGTAGCTTCCTCTTCACAAACAGCTTCAGCTGCTTCATCAATGTCTCCCCGCCCCCACCCTCCACAACATAAGATCAGAAGTAGGGATGGTCACTGAAGATTCCACAATGTTCAGAACATTTGTCGCCCGTCAGCTCCTGAACCGGTCTCTGTCCATTGCAGCAAGACCCAGACACCAGTCAGGTTTGTGCTGTTAAATGGTCTGTAACATTCATGTCACAGCACTGCCTGGCACTGCACATTGCCACAGTAAAACAAGAGTTCACTCAGCACCTCACGCTGGTTTCACAGGACTATGAGGAAGTTATTCAGCCCATTAACAGTATTAGAGTAGAACAGGGACAGCCCATTCAGTGCCTCCAGCCTATTACTCAGGAACAGAAGGAGTCTAGTGTGATGGACTACACCAGAGCCCCTCGAAAATATTTGAAGGTGGCAGCCTTGACTCTAATGTTTTTGTATTTTAAAGGAAATGTAAACTGTCTGTTCCAGATGCAATGTGACTGGTCAAACTACTTGATGTGAAGCAAACACCATTTATTTAAACACGGAAGATAAAATGAAACCAAAGAAAGAGGAATTTAGAATAACGTAATTCTATTGGAGAAGTTAACAGAATAATAGATTGTGGAGAGATTACTAATGAACTGTTCCAATATAGGAAAATCCCATAAACACAGCCCTTGGCAAAAAGGAATATTCAGACACAGATTGTCACAAACATTTCTCCAATCCAGGATTTAAAAACAGCAGCAAGAGAACATTCAGAGAGAGTAGCAGCCAAGAGACAATCACTGAAGCTTCCAACTTTGTGGAGACCCCAATAGTTTCTGATGTTACTGAGAAACCAAATCCCAGAGATCCTAATCTGTGAGAGCTGGCCACACCCATTCAAGCTGCATTAAAATAAACCCAAGGTCTCCCTCGCTGTTTTCCCAGTAGCCTTAACTAGCCAACTCTGTTCCTGAGTCTTAAATGTGGCTGGAGCATTATTCATTCACATGACGTACTCTAACTTGTTTTGTCATCTCCGTATCTTTACCAGATAGTTGAACTGACTCAATACTTTTTTTAATTTGAATGGGTCCACTAAACCTGGCTTTGAAGGGATTTCCTACCACTGGTGGCAATACTAACACGTCATCCCCACGGAAAATTGTCAACGTTTCAGTTTTTTTTTTATCTGCCACCTGCTTCATTCCACGCTGTGTCCTCTTCAGGTGCTGTTAAGCTAACTCCCCTACTCCATCTAATTTCTCTCTCACCTCAGATACATCATCCAAGTGTGAAATCTCCGATTTATGTCCTGTCAGTTTATAGTTAATTAAATTCAAAGGACCTCTCATTTCATATACGAATATTAACTCAAAGGAAGTAAAGTGAGTAGATTTATTTGGGGCATCTCTAATGGTAAACAATATAATGAGACGCCTTTATTCCAGTCATTCGGGTAATTCTGACAGTACGCCGTTAATATCGTCTACAGCATCTGATGCCAACTTTCCAAGGCTCCCCCTGGGATTCGGGATGCGATGCACTTGATTTAAACTGCTGTATGCCAAAGCTATCCATGACGTACTTAAACAGTTGAGCGGTAAAATGAGACCCTTGGTCTGACT
>NW_025192700.1:0-1093 GCF_004010195.1 Chiloscyllium plagiosum | reverse complement strand
GAGTAACCTTGGGAAGCTATAAAATAGGCGGTGAAGTAGTATGATTGGTCCATGGAGTTTGCTACCCAACTCAATGTAATGATGGTTGGCCCTTCATTTCCACACCGTACTCCTGCTCTCCCACCATCCGTTTACTGTCTCTCAATCCTTATTTATAATCAGTGTCTTGGTTTCCAGGTGCGAGAGAATTCCCCATATTCACCAGTCAGTGAGTACAGGCATTTATTCTCATCTCAATGGAGAATGGCCTGTCTGTACCGAATACTGTGGCTCCTTGTTTTAGACGTCCCAGCCAGGGGAATTATCATTCCTGCTTTCAATCTGTCTCACCCTTCAGCGTTTTGTATATTTCACTGAGATCTCCACTCATTTTCCTAAACCCCATGGAATACTGGCCCAGTCACCCCAAATTCTGCTCCCAAAACAAGCCCGTCATCCCAGAGACCAGTCTAGTCATCCTTCACTGCTCTCTCTCAATGTCAGGTTTGTCCTTTGTTAGGTAAGGAGACTAAGCATGCCCACAATACTGCACAATGTTCGAGATGGGATCTCTTCAAGGGTCTGTACAGCTGCAGTAAGACCCCTTTCTCCTGGACTCACATCCCCCTGAAATGAAGATCAACACACCTTTTATCTTCCTCGCTGCTTTCTGTTTCTGCAATATTGCTTTCAGTGACTGGTATACAAGGAGATCCAGATCTTTTTTCAATGTTACAGCTACCCAGTTGGTGGGTCCATGTAAACTGGTCAGCGTGCCAATGCCATGCCCAGTATTGACTTCTAGTTAGAGAACTCACTGCGCTGCAGGGACCTCAGAGGTTCATGCAGAAGGCAACAACAAAAAGGAGCATACGTCCCTTTGTAGATCAACATGTTTCCACCAATCCTTTTCAAATGGCAGGCTGCCAATTTATTGTTTCCACCAAATGACACACCGTCACCTCTACCCACATTGTTCTCCATCTGTCACGTATTTACCCATTCACTCCACTTGTCTTAGTCTTCTTGGTGATGTTTTACATCCTCCTCACCCACTCACAATCCCACATCCGTTCGTGTTGTCAGCAGGCTGGGATATATTGTATCTGATTCC
>NW_025192699.1:0-3761 GCF_004010195.1 Chiloscyllium plagiosum | reverse complement strand
TTCCAACAACAAGGCACGGACCGGGCGTTCTGTTCTGATTTATCCGTTAAGAACAATTAGCAGTTTGATACAATTGAGTGTCTTGCTTGGACGTTTCAAAGACCATTGAAGGGTTTAACACATGTCTGTGAGTCTGGGGTCACTTTTAGGCCAGACCAGGAAAGCACGGAAGACTTACTTTCTGAAAGTATACTGGGGAAGGAAAATAGCATTTACAATCGACATTGGCATCAATGTCACTATTCCTGACACCAGATTTTAGATCTCGATATTTTATTAATTGTTTTTAACTTCAACCAGCTGCCAGAGCATTGGCCTGGTCTGGCTTAGTCATCCAATGACTTTTCCATAACAGCACCATCTCCACATGGGGAACCTATCAGAAACCATGCTGAACTGGTTATTCCTGTGCTGCGTGACAACTCTGTCAAAAAGTACAGCTACTAATGTAACTATGGTGATCAGACTGAGGCGGTGCTAATTGGACAGATTGTAGTTATTCCCTCTTAGGGGACTGGATGTAGTTGAGTTATTTTCCACATTACCAGGGAGATGTCAGAGTTGAAGCTGGAATGAAACAGCTTCCCCAGAGACACTGGTAGTTGTAAAGCACAAGTCTTCAGCCTTATAGCAGGAATGGTGTCAGGGCCCATTGTCATTGGATCATGCACTCAACTCTCCTGGCTGAGGATAGTGCAGACACTATACCCTTATCTTTTTACATTGATGTATAGAGTTGTTCAATTATTTAGGATGGAGATACTTGCGGAGTCCTCTCCTTCAGTGAGTTGTTTAATAATCCATTGACATTTATAATTGGATGTGGCAAGACTGCAAAGTGTAGATCTGATCTGTTGGTCTTGAGATAATTGTGTCATCTCTATCAGATGTTAGTCCTGCTATTTGGAATGTAACCGGTCAAGTACCATAGCTTTAATGGTTTGTCGGAGATACTTGCGGAGTCCTCTCCTCCAGTGAGTTGTTTAATAATCCATTGACATTTATAATTGGATGTGGCAAGACTGCAAAGCGTAGATCTGATCTGTTGGTCTTGAGATAATTGTGTCATCTCTATCAGATGTTAGTCCTGCTATTTGGAATGTAACCGGTCAAGTACCATAGCTTTAATGGTTTGTCATCAAGTTTAGATACGCATGGTTCTGACTCTGGTGTGTCCACCCACGCTCCTGACTGAACCATGGATCAGTTTGATGATAATGGTAGATTGAGAGATTATCCCAGGGAAAAAAGGTTACAGATTGTGATTGAACAAAATTCTGCTGCTGCTACTGAGATCTACATCATCACATGAATGCCCAGTTTGAGCTGCATTATCTGTAATTCAATTCTACTGACTGTCTCCCAATTCACACCGAGACCCATTCACCCATCAGCACTGTACTCAGTGATCTAACATGGTTTTCGATGTGGTGGGCGTTTCCATTTTCATATTCCCATTCTGTTAGGATCTCTCCATGGGTCACGCCTCCAATTTTTCACATTACTTAAATTCTTTAACATATTTATGTGAATCTTTTCCATTCCCATATTGCCGTCTTCTATATTTAAAATGAATGTGTTTACCTCTGTTTATCTCCTTGACTATGATTAAGAGTTCTGCAGTGCCCGTGATGCAGCCTTATGCACGTTCAGAGCCATTGAATCTGTGAACGTGGTGTTATTGTTCTCTGGTACACAACGCTCCGTGTTGGACAGAGCTTTTGACCATCTTTGATAGACATCTGTAGAACTAGTTCAAAAACAGACATCGCTGAAGAAACTAAGCAGGTCTAGAAGCATCTTGTAGAATGAAAGCAGAGTTCATCTTTCGAGTCCAATTTCTCCAGAAATATTTGTATTTCCAGTATCCATAATTATTTGTTCATTTAAAAATTTGTGCTGTGCCTAATACACTCAGCTGATCCAGCAGAACAGGCAGATGCAGAGACACCGAGTTAGCGTTTCAGATCCAGTGTAACACTTCTTCACAACCGGAAAGGCTTGGGTTGTGCTTCATTGGAACAGCAGCTCAGGACTGAAATGTTAGCAATGGAGCAAGGCAGGTTATTGAAATGGGAAGCAATGGGAGGATCAGGGTTATTCCTACAGACAGAGTGGGACTGTTCCTCAAAGCAGTTTCTGTTTATTCTTCCCAGTGCGAAGAATACTGCATTGTGAGCAGCAATGACAGGATTTTTTTTAGATTAGATTAGATTCAACAAGTCCATACTGACCCTATGAAGAGTAACCCTCCAAGACCCATTTCGCTTTAAACAATCTAACACTATGGGCAATTTAGCATGGCCAATTCACCGGCGGTGCATATCTTTGGACTGTGGGAGGAAAACGGAGCACCCGGAGCAAACCCACGCAGACACAGAGAGAAGGTGCAAACTCCACACAGTCGCCTGAGGCTGTAAATGAACCGGGTCCCTGGTGCTATGAGGCAGCAGTGCTAACAACGGAGCCTCCGTGCTGGCCTCCAACTGTGTGGAGACTGTCTTGAAACAGTACAAGTGAATGAGGGTGCAGTGGGGGCGGTAACGCGAGAGATAGGTCAGTCACAGTATAAGGCTCTGTCCACGGTAGTTCGGGTATTTCTAGGTTGAAGGAAAAGTGCTCACGTCAGAGTCAGCTCACTGGAATGTGGCATAATCAAGCAGAATCGTCAGAGACGGAGAAACTGGGAGAAAAGAGTCACCTTCCGCTGATCATGTGTTTAGCCACATGCAGAATTTCCCTTTGAATGATTGAAAAGAACCAAACATTAAATGGAGGAGTTCTGACTCACATCTGGTCTGAAGCGAGATGTGGATAGAACCCCAGAGGAATGTCAGTGGGTATACATGGGCAAACATTCAAGCAGATATCCCATAATGCTCAGCAATTGTTTGTTTCTGCTCAGAATGAAGGTCTTAATAAGGAGTTGAACCACCCATGGTTGACTAAAGCTATCAAGGAAACTATTCAATTACAAATTGATGAGCATTGATATCGGGCCAGATTTCGGGTGTTTATTTCAGGGACTACTGGCAGATGCTTGGCATGACTTTCAGATGTGCTTCCTGAATTATCCCAGAAACCCCTGCCATTACTGCTCCATCCTCTTCCCTGCTCGTCTTCCCTTCCTGATTCCAGGTTCTCCCTCTCCAATTACAGAGCATATTCTCTCACATTATGGTCCCTCCCCACATCACCTTAAGCTCTTTGATCCAATCTACATTCCCTGTACTAGCATCAAGCTGTGTTTTGTGCTGCCACTTTGCCTCTGGTCTCAGTGTGACTCGGCCTCTCCATTCATGCTGGTTTACTCCTTCCACTCACATCTCATTCCGGAAAGTTTCCTTCTTGGAGTAAATTTTATTGAAGACACCTCTCCTTTGCCCTGAATTCACTCTATGATCCAAATTTCAAAAAAGTATACTCAACCTTCATCTCACTCTGCTAAAGGTAACTGCATGCTTACCGTGTGGTATAAGAATTCCCTTCATTACATAGATCTGGCCAGAGACACGTTTTCACTGTAGAGATCATCACCCCCTTTAGACGAAGAAATTCAGATGTTTGATGTCTTTTTGGTACTACTAAGAGTTTCCTGCTGCCTTGGTATTGTAACATGGAGAAAAACAAATCTCTGTATTAGGTTTGGGCTGAGTGTTGTTTACCTGTCATTTTTAATATTGTTTCAAATTTGCAGTGCTTATCTTTAAATGTTTGTCCTTGAAGATAGTATCAGGTGGCGTGTAGGTGGTTGAGGGGTG
>NW_025192698.1:2065-3761 GCF_004010195.1 Chiloscyllium plagiosum | reverse complement strand
AATTGTCCTATTATTTAAATCGTAAAAACATTGAAGCATTCTGCAGTGCAGAGGCACCTGGGTGTCCTTGTTCATTAATCAGAATAAGTTGTTTTACAGGTGCAGCAGATAATTAAGGCGGCATATGGAACAGGTACACACATAATGACATAGAAAAACACAGATACAGACACTCATACACAAAACCATAAACACAGAGTCATACAGAAACAATATTTTTTTTAATTACAAAAATATAAAAAAGTCTTTGATTCATAAGGGATCAAACGTTATGGGGGAAAGGCAGGAGAATGACGTTGAGGAACATAGCAAGCACTATCGGACATCAGAGCAGACTTAGCGGTACAAATGGCTGCATTCTGTTCCTTTATACGCTCTTATTGTATTATGGGATCTTAAAACGTGTCCTTAGAGTCCAGAGTCAATTAAGACTGCTGAATATTTGATTGGGGATTCAATGGTAATGTGGGATAGGTTTAAGAGCTTGAATTATATATGTCTGTTTCTAATTGTTGTCTGTAGATCTCAAAATAGTTCGTTCTTTAGTGTGGGTTTAACACACTTTGATCATAATGGATCCCCGATTGAGATAAAGTTGTCCCTTTCTCATTTGCACTATGCCGTCTGTTGTGCCCTCATTCCCAGGGAATAGCAAAAAACTGGGTCTTCGTAGATGTTCAAGGCTGAGCTCAACGAACCTTTGGACATCGCAACCAATAAGTATTGGGCAAATAAGGCTCAGACACATTCATATCATCAATGAGCATTCTGAATTGGGCAACAGACTCGCGGAGCCGAATGGCAAACTCTATGCGTCCCTGTCTCACTCAAGCCCTCAACGCCTTTGCGCAGTGAGAGGAAGATCCCATTCAACCAGTCAGGAGACGACCATTTTATCCCTCAGGAGTTACATAGGAAAAGAATGAAGCCATTCAGCTCTTTACCTAATTATAAAGCAAGGGACGAAACCATTCTAACATTCTAAACTGTGGCTTAGGAGCAGCTTCTTCCTCCTTACCTCCACATGTTCCAATTTGGGGGTCGAGTAACATTACTGTATGTTTCAGATCAAAGAGGGAGAAAATTGAACCTGCCTGAGAAGGAATGTCTACTCCACTTTCGGTCATTCTTTATTCCTCCTCATGCCAAATTGGGGGAACAGAAAAATTTTCACTCATCTTTACCACTCGTACAGGATTCCTGACGATGATGCAATGGAATTTGCCCACTGTCTGAATCAAAGGAAATCCGCAAAACCACTTGTACCAGGTGGAAATCCCATCGCCAACAGAATGTTTGAGCAGAATAACTTTCAGGTGCAGAATACGATTTGGGCAATCACCTTTTTTTATTTTCTCATGTGCTTAGGTACTGTTTGGACAATGTTTTATCACATTGACGTTCTGTACAGGCAAATGTCTCTGTGTATTGGGGTACAGACAGGAATGTTTGCTTCGACACCAAGCAGATTAGTCACCATCTCATTGCTGGTGGAACAGGGTCAAAGAATTTGTGCTCCTCATTCGTATTCACTTTGTTACTTAAAGCCCCTCAAAACCCTGCTGAGAAGTGTTGCAGTCAGGGAGACCGGAGGATTTCATGAGCTATCTCTGGGTGAGATGTGGGGCCTGTATAGACGGTGAACATGGGACTGCAACAAGGCCAATAGATGAAGCACAAGTTTCGGAGAGGGGAA
>NW_025192698.1:0-1357 GCF_004010195.1 Chiloscyllium plagiosum | reverse complement strand
GTGTGTCAGTCAGGGCCTACACAGATGTTGTGATGTTGCTGCGCCTGTAAATAGTTTACGGTGTCCTTGGCATTTTATTTGGAGTGTTCGGCATAGACATAGCCTCTGAAACTTTTATGTTTAAAGAGTTTTCGGGCCAACTTGATCACAACTGACAGATACCGCCGAAGGCAAAAAAATCTTTGTCTTCAAAAGAAACACCTGTCCAATGAAAGTGGGTTAAACGGTTTTTCTTTTTTCCAACTCAGGTTTTTTTCTGGTTTGATGTCGTGTTTGATCGTGTGGTTGCTCACTGAAAGCAGTGAGACAGTTTTGAAAGCTACTGGTCCATACTCGCCAACGCTCTGTGACCTCTTTCCTGTGAGACCTTTTGTTTGATTTTACCTTTTATGACAAGGATTATATAAGGTGTTTTTGCAAACATTTAAACTAACTGGAGAATGTTGTGATTATCTTTTGGCTTTTCTGATAGTTTAAGTTATTTTGTGTTCTGTTCTCTTTGTTCTTGTTTCATGCATTAAATAGAAAAATAAATTATATTTTGTTTAAAACGAAATGGGTTAACCAGCTGCATTCTTCCTGGTATATCTGCAAAAAACCTGCTGAAAGCAAGTTCGAATGTTAGGTTTGGGCCACGTTCTTGAAATGCTTTGAAGGTTCCTGATCTGATCCAAAACAGTGTTTGTTAATGAGAGAATGGATGTTATTTGCGTGAGTTTGTCAGTTATGGGAAAGGGGTTATTTCTCAACTTTGATTTTGAGATTTTTATCACCACCTGAAAACAGATATAAGACGTCTAGCACCCTACATGAGACAAGCATTTGCCAAGGAACACGAAGAAAATTTATATGAAATACAGCAGATAATGGAGAGCTGAAACGTGGGAACATTTGGTGAAACAGCAGATGTGGCAGGGTCAGCGAAAAGACAAAATGCGTTAACGTTTCCAATCCGACATGCCTCTTTTGCAGAATAACAAAGAATGGCCAATAGTTTTCAGGAATACACTTTGGTTATGTGAGGAACGATGAGCGTTAGGAAGCTCTCCAACTTCAGTCATGTTGCCCATATAGATCTTCCAGCTTTGTATACTTCATCTGCAGGTCAGAAATCCTGCTTGAACGTCCCCTGTTTGAAAAGGTCGTTATTTTATATTAATTTGTACTTTGTTTATCGGATGAACTGGGAAAACAAATCATGAAAGCAAAACAAAAGGAGCCTTCTTCATGATACATTTGACGGACATTTTTGAGACATGTAGTCTCCCCAGTATTATGCAGCTGCTCGTTGATGAGAACGTTACGATGGGGAAAACCTGAGACGGTGCACGATTGTAGTTTCGCCTGACAAGTAATA
>NW_025192697.1:0-3761 GCF_004010195.1 Chiloscyllium plagiosum | reverse complement strand
CAGTTTCTCTCTAACTCTCCCCCTTGCGGAGATCCCGGAGGCTCCTGAAGGAGTTGCTGCTCATTAAAATGTGTCTGATGTGTTTTATTTTAATGCGAAGCGTAATCATGAAAAATGCAGCGTTGGCGTTCGAATGCGCGGAGAATCATAATTTTGACCCAAACCTGAGAGAAATTGTGTTACATCACAAAACCAGAGGGGTTGTGAAATTTAATGAACTGATTTCAAAATCCGGGTCTTGGATATCTAACACTCTCCCATATGCCATTCTTTCAGTCTTTGCAGTCATTTACCCAGTCACGAGTTAAGTATTTTTAAGCAAATCCAACTGACTTTTTTGTGAGCCAGCTTCTCAGTTTAGCATACTGCACATGGACCTCAATGTCAATAAACGCGGCCAATTACAAAACAGAACCTCAAAGGAAAGAACTTCTACGTTACTATGTGAGCCAGGAGGGTGCTGACAAGGGAGAATGAAAATTGAAACTAGACAGATCAAACACGGGCGGTTTCTCTCCCGACACATTGTGAAAATGGACTATTATCGCAGTTAACATCTGTTTGCAATTCTCAGAATATTCTTGGTGTCCTTCCAAATCATTTCCGTAAATGATCTCAATGTAAATGAAGATAACTTAGAATATATGAAAACAGTAACAACCTGAACAACATGACATTCCTTGGAATATTTCTGCCCGTGGGAGGTTACTTCACTTACTGTATCCCCACTAATTTTGTCAATGCAATTGACATATTTCTGAACAGTATGACTGAAAAAAAGACTTGGAGCTCAATTTGCACGAGTGTGAGGCTAGCACAAAGATGAATGATTTCACTGTAACACAGCAAAATAGAAATTGCTACAGAAATTCAACAGACTTGAAAACATGTGTGGAGATATATTAACGTTTTAAATGCAGTGACCCTTCTTCAGCACAATTCTGATTAGGGAATTTGAACTGAATGAGGGAAAGGCAGGGGCAGGATCGGGAATGAGGTTCGAATCTTTAATTAAGTATCATTGTTAAAAAAAGCTCTGAGTTCTCTAATGACCTTTGGAGAAACAGACTTCCTTACTTTGTCTGTTTTACATGTGATGCAGACCCACGGCACTGTGTTTAACACTTTACCGCTCTCTGTCAATTTTACCAACAAATGCTAGTGCAAGCAGTGACACCTATATCGAATAAATACTTTCTTTTGAATAATTCGTCGCAATGTGTTGGCAGAATTGTTCCATGCAACAGATTAGTAGACTTTAATTTCCTGCTTATAGCTATAAAAGTAGCTGCCAGGGCCTTGAGCCGTCTCCCACCCTTCTGTCCCAGCCATTCTCTTGCCCCCTTACAACTCCAATAGTGGTCACCTTATCCGCTACCACCAGCATCAGCATTCAAAGGACCATTGTCCGCCGTTTGTATCACTCGATCAGTTTGCCACAACTAGTTATATGTTCCCCTCTGGTCCCGTGTCAGACTTCCTTAAGGAGCATTCAAGCTCAGGTTCCCTGGTGTAATCTGTGACGATACTGTCATTTTAACAAGATAATGTTGTCCTATTTTTGTTAATGAGAGGTCGTATATACAGAGGTATCGACGGGTCCAAGAAGAGCCCAGCTTTGAAATGCCAAAGGAGTAGCTGATTTTCTCAGTACAGGTTGTTTCTAGTATGGTTTAGCTGGATAGGTCACAAAATGCTGGGTTCCAGGATGGGTTGCCGTCTCCAGAAAATTTTTCCTGACTGATGTTTTCTCTGAAATATTTTTGAACGTTGTTCCTTCCTGCCAATGAGAATTTGTTTTCAAATTTACATTTTTGCTAATAGTTCTGTCTCTGGGATAATTCTTGAATTGGAAAAGTTCCTTGGCTCAGTTGCTGTACCGGGCCAGTTAAGATTTCCAATACCTAAGTTTATCTAAATTCCTTGTTCTTTTGGATGTGTTTCTACAGTTGTGTTTACATAGATTCTGTTTTGCTTAAAGCCGAGTGGTTTGACCAGCTACACCACACCTGGAATATCCACTTCGCATCTGCCTATAAAATATGAAAAATTTGGGTCGAGGCTACCGACTTAACATATTTTTGAGGTGGTCTGGCCTTGCCCATAACAACTCAGTTTCTCTCCCAAATCGACTCTGCAGTCTCATTGCACATATCTGTGCAATTGTAGAATGTTTAACTCCAGTCTGTTTGCTCTGTCACTCCTGACTTTCCCTTGTTCCAGACTAGGTTGTATCTTGCCTTCAGGCAATCGAGTCTTCTGTCTTCACTGATTGCAATGTCCTGCACTGCACACTGGGGAATTGAAACGCAGACCATGTTACTGTGTTATGTACAACTAGCTTCTGCCTACAGACATGACCATTCTGCCCTTTATTTCAACATACCATCGAATTTTCGGGCGATCGTTCCTGTCTCAGGCTTGTTGCAGTGAAAATCAGTGCAATATGGAAAATCAGTACATCTTTTCCCGAATGGGAATACTGACGCTTGATATCGAGCTCAACAATCATTGAGATCGAGCACCTTCCTCTACACCAGGCATCATCATCATCTCATGTCCGGATCCCACAAAATAGCCATCGTCAGCCACTTGTCGCTATAAGAATTCCCTTTGTCCTGATGTCTTTTGAAAGAGGGGTTGAATGAGATTTTCAGACCTTGCTACTGAAGACCACTCGAGCACTCAGCTTCCGAAGCTTTGACCTTATTTTTTAATTTTGGCAAAAATAGAACAACCTGAGTTGTGTCACAGAGGAAACGTTCTAGTTTCTTCCTGCTTTTCCAGTCTAGATTTATTCGGACACTGTTGGAGTTTCAAACATTTGAAACCTCTCAGTGAACATCTCTTATCAGCTTTTTGACTACATTTTCATCAGATTTTTCTTCCCATTCTGGACTGGAGTATTGCATGTCACAATCTGTGCTTTAATTTTCCTTTATTTGCCAAGTGATCTGATCACAGAATGTTTCTATATTGGAGCAGTTTTAAACGAAACAGAATTTAATCACTGACTACAGGAAAAAACATGAACAAAAGTGAACACGATATGGAATAACATAAACTATCTGACAAACCGTTTAACCATATCGCAAATTAATGATGGTGTTCGTTACTGTTCACAGAATGTTTCTATATTGGAGCAGTTTTAAACGAAACAGAATTTAATCACTGACTACAGGAAAAAACATGAACAAAAGTGAACACGATATGGAATAACATAAACTATCTGACAAACCGTTTAACCATATCGCAAAAAGAGAAATGGCAGAGAACAAAATGACCAACATGGAGCTGCTTCCTTGGGTCTCCAGATAAAACCTGATTATCGGTGTCAAACAGACTGAATGTTGAAAATAAAAGCAGGAACGATCAGATTCAGTCGACAAGGTTGGAGGTAGTATAGGTGAACATGTGTCTCACCTGCCTCGCACTTTGGATGGAGTTGAGGGAAATGCTTTAATGACAGCTGTTGCATCTTTTGCAGAGACAGTGAAAAGTGCAGGTGGAGGAGAGATGGAAGGAGTGTGACACGTACCAAGGATTTGCAAAGAAAATGGTCCTTGTGGAAGGCAGAGATGCGTGGTGACGGCATGATATTTTGGGTTGTTTGGGACCTTTTGAGGAGTTGGAGGAGAGTGTTTGAGAACAATAGAACGTTTCCATAATCCCAGAAGTCCTCCTGTTATTTTCATTCACCCTCTGCATTCCATCATACGGATAGCCCTCATTGCATTGACTGCATTCCTCACTCCACTGCT
>NW_025192696.1:2509-3761 GCF_004010195.1 Chiloscyllium plagiosum | reverse complement strand
AATACTGACACACTCCCCGGGTCTCCCTGTAAATACTGACTCACTCCCCGGAACTCACTGTAAATACTGACACACTCCCTGGAACTCACTGCAAATACTGACACACACCACCGGGACACCCTATAAATACTAACACATTCCCCGGGACACCCTGTAAATACTGACACACTCCCCCGGACTCCATGTAAATACTAACACTCTCCCCGGGACTCCCTGTGAATACTAACACATGCCACGGAACACCCAATAAATACTGACACACTCCCCGGGGCTCCCTGTAAATACTCACACACTCCCAGGACTCCCTGTAAATACTGACACACTCACCGGACTCCCTGTAAATATTAACACACACTCCCGGATTCCCGGCAAATACTAACACAAATCCAGGGACTCCCTGTAAATACTGACACACTCCCCGGGACTCCCTGTAAATACTGACACACTCCCCAGGAGATCCCTGTAAATACTGACAAACTCCCCGGGACACCCTGTAAATAATAACACATTCCCCGGGACTCCCGGTAAATACAGACACACTCCCTGGGACTCCCTATAAATACTGACACTTCCCCGGGACTCCCTGTATATACTTACACACTCCTTGGGACTCCCTGCAAATACGGACACACTCCCCCCGGGTCTCCCTGTAAATACTAACACACTCCCCACCAGTGACTCCCTGTAAATACTCACACACTCCCCGGGACAACCTGCAAATGCTGACACAGTCCCAACGGTGACTCCCTGCAACAACTCACACACTTCCCGGAATTCACTGGTAATACTGACACACTCACCGGGTCTCCCTGTAAATACTGAGACACTTCCCCGGACTCACTGGAAATACTAACACACTCCCTGGGACTCCCTGAAAAGACTGACACACTCCCTGGGACTCCCTGTAAATACGGACAAACTCCCCCCCGGGTCTCCCTCTAAATACTAACACACTCCCCGGGACACCCTGTAAATACTGACACACTCCCCGGGACTCCCTGTAGATACTTACACACTCCCCGGGACTACCTGTAAATACTGACACACTCCCCAGGACTCCCTGTAAATACTGACATTCTCCCTGGGACTCCCTGTAAATACGGACACACTCCCCGGGACTCCCTGTAAATACTGACACACTCCCCAGGACTCCCTGTAAATACTGACATTCTCCCTGGGACTCCCTGTAAATACTAACACACTCCCTGGTACTCCCTGAAAAGACTGACACACTCACCGGGTCTCCCTTTAA
>NW_025192696.1:0-2028 GCF_004010195.1 Chiloscyllium plagiosum | reverse complement strand
TCTCTGTAAATACTAACACACTCACCGGGTCTCCCTGTAAATACTGACAAATTCCCCGGGACCCCTGTAAATACTGACACACTCCCTGGGACTCCCTGTAAATACTGGCACACTCCCCGGGACTCCCTGTAAATACTAACACATTCCCCAGGTCTCTCTGTAAATACTAACACACTCACCGGGTCTCCCTGTAAATACTGACAAATTCCCCGGGACACCCTGTAATACTTAAACACTCCCTGGGACTCCCTGTAAATACGGACACACTCCCTGGGACTCCCTGAAAAGACAGACACACTCACCGGGTCTCCCTTTAAATACTGGCACACTCCCCGGGACTCCCTGTAAATACTAACACATTCCCCAGGTGTCTCTGTAAATACTAACACACTCACCGGGTCTCCCTGGAAATACTGACACACTTTCCCGGACTCCCTGGAAATACTAACACACTCCCTGGGACTCCCTGTAAATACTGACACACTCCTCCCGGGACTCCCTGTAAATACTGACAAACTCCCTGGGACACCCTGTAAATACTGACACACTCCCCAGGATTCCGTGCAAATACTGACACATTCCCTGGGACTCCCTGTAAATACTGACGCACTCCCCGAGACTCCCTGTAAATACTGACACACTCCCCGGGACTCCCTGTAAATACTGACACGCTCTCCAGGACTCCCTGTAAATACTAACACATTCCCCGGGTCTCCCTGTAAATACTAACACACTCCCCGGGTCTCCCTGTAAATACTGACACATTCCCCAGGACTCACTGGAAAGACTGACACACTTCCTCGGACCCCCTGTAAATAATAACACACTCCCTGGGATTCCCTGTAAATTCTGACCCACACTCCGAGACTCCCTGTAATTACTAACACACTCCCCAGGACAACCTGTAAATACTGACACACTCCCCGGGACTCCCTGTAAATTCTGACCCACTCTCCGAGACTCCCTGTAAATACTAACACACTCCCCGGTACCCCCTGTAAATAATGACCCACTCCCCGGGACTCCCTGTAAATACTGACACACTTCCCGGGACTCCCAAAAAATACTGACACACTCCCTACTGGTAACTCCCTGTAACTACTCTCACTCCCCCTGGGACTCCGTGTAAATACTAACACACTCCCCAGGATTCGCTGTAAATACTAACACACTCCCCAGGATTCCCTGTTAATACTGACACACTACCCAGGATTCCCTGTAAATAATGACACACTCCCCGGGTCTCTCTGTAAATACTAACACACTCCCCAGGTCTCTCTGTAAATACTAACACACTCCCCAGGATTCCCTGTAAATACTGACACACTCCCCGGGTCTCCCTGTAAATACTGACACACTCCCTGGGACTCACTGTAGATACTAACACACTCCCCGGGACTCCCTGTAAATACAGAATCACTCCCCAGGACTCCCTATAAATACTGACACACTCCCCGGGACAGCCTGTAAATACTAACACATTCCCTGGGGCTCCCTATAAATACTGACACACTCCCCGGGACTCCCTGTATATACTTACACACTCCTTGGGACTCCCTGTAAATACTAACACTCTGCCCGGACTCCCTGTGAATACTAACACATTCCACGGAACTCCCAATAAATACTGTCACACTCCCCGGGCCTCCCTGTAAATACTAACACACTCCCCACCAGTGACTCCCTGTAAATACTCACACACTCCCCGGGACAACCTGCAAATGCTGACACAGTCCCAATGGTGACTCCCTGGAACAACTCACACACTCCCCGGGATTCACTGTAAATACTGACACACTCACCGGGTCTCCCTTTAAATGCTGACACACTCACCGGGTCTCCGAGAAAATACTAACACACTCCCCAGGACTCCCTGAAAATATTAACACACTCTCCAGGACTTCCGGTAAATACTGACACACTCCCCCCGGGTCTCACTGTAAATACTGACGCACTCCCCTGGAACCCCGTTAAATACTAACACACTCCCCAGGACAACTTGTAAATAATGACACACTCCCCGGGACT
>NW_025192695.1:0-3761 GCF_004010195.1 Chiloscyllium plagiosum | reverse complement strand
GTCTTTTTCAATTCTACTCGGCTGCTGGGATCCTTTGCAACGGACCTTGGTTCTGCTCCCCTTTTCATGGGTCATGTCACTTCAGGGCGCCTCAAGATTTGTGTCATGTGGGATAAACGTTCTTCAGTCGGAGCGTATGCCCAAAAAGGACATCAATTGTTTCTTCATGTGAAGCCTTGGAATTTGCTGAATTACTTGCACTCTGTCTTGACCAATGGCCTTCCCTGGTTTATATATTAAGTGACTGAAGAACTTCACCTGTTGTTGCACAAATCGAAGCTTTGAGAGACTGGCTTAGTGCCCTCCCCTCGTGCAATGCAAGGGAATCCTTCTCACATTGTTCCTCTGACGATGCTACTATTAAGCAATCGTCTACAGATTGCAGAAGCGCAGACCCAGGAGTTAAAACAAGAGTCTCCAGACTCCTGCGTAGAGCCTCATTATATATGGTGGGTGACTCACAGTAACATTGACAAAGTCGTGTGAACTCATAAGATTTCCATTTGAATGAAAAAGCGAACCAGAATTGACTATCTGGATGGACCGTTACACTAAAGAATGTATTTGCTAAATCCACAGCAGGGAACCATTTACTGTCCGGTGGAATTTGAACTAATACAGTATAGGGTTTGGGAACATTTGATGCACACACTGTTATTGACTGCCTATAGGTCTTGAACAAACCTGCATTCCTCCGGTTCACTTGGAATTTTTGCCTTTTTGATCAGAAAACTGGGAGTTCTCACCGGTGAGTTTACACAGGGGATTATCTCTCTAGCCTTTGGGAAGGATTGAAAGACTGGAGTAACTACGTCCATGACCTCGGGTTTTAACGGGTATTGTGTCCTGCAATGACGATACTCCGACTTCGTGGTTACTCGTATTGGTTCACATCGTCCCAGAACACCCAACATTTCGTTCTTTATGCCTTTAGTACCCATGGCCCCAAATCTTGCCACCAGTCACTGGACACCTTCGCCAGTGACACGCGAGGAGCGCAGCCTTCCACATCAAAAATATAGAGCTTACTTGCCGTCACAGGTACTTGACATAAGTTCACACTGACTGCACATTTGCCATCCCTTCAATAAAATTCGCACAATTAAATTGACCTGGTTTAACCAATCTCCTGAACCAATATTCCTCTTATGGTTCCTCAGGGCCATCGTGGTGTATGTGTGCTGTGGAGTGCAGCATATTCCCGCAAAAACAAATCGGTGTTAATAGGATTAACATGGTTACCTGCTTCCAGGGCGAGTGAATTGCTCACTGAACTCATTGCTCTCTGGCTTAATCGCCACTCATAGACATACGCCAGGGATCGTGGGTTGTATTTTACAGTTTACACTTGTGAATCTTTCTTTTGAATTACCTGCAAGCCCGTCGGAGTACTGAGCAAATACAACCCCAGTCTTACTATGAGATCCCGAGCCATCAAATATAAAGGACAGAATTCCGCTAACAAAATGGAGAATTATAATGTATACACATTACTGATTTCACACAATATGGGTGCAGTAAAACTCTCTCATATCACGACGCCTGATGCCTGCATTGTGTTCAGGAACATTCCACTCATCTTTATTGGCGTCAACTCTCTGAACTGTCTTGAGTTGAGGAGTGAATGTGTTGGTCATGAATTTATCAAAAAGGTAACTGGTGTACCTTCCACATATAACATAGAGGTCGGCATCGACATATATGCATCATTGTTATATTGAACATATTGTCCACACTTCGCAATCTCAATGTTCAATGTAGAGTTGGGACACATCTCAGTGCCTGTTACGTAAGTAGAAGTGATCAGCATAAGGGATTCTCTGTTGCCAAGTATAAATGAAAGAGATTTGCTCTGTACCTTGTGGTCTGCCCACCTCAACCTCAGTCGTCCCCTGTCAGTCACCATGCTGTCCAGCCTCCAGGACCGATTGAGGCTGTCTGTGCGGGCACTGTCTCGACCTGTGGTCCATTGCTCCGCAAACAAAGCACCAGCCAGATCTATCTCTGTAAGTGCACTTCCGCAATCCCTTCCTCTTTTGCGAACTCCACCTGTGCCTCTCTCTTTTCCCGCAGTTCTTCCCTCCAACGGCTGAACGACCAATTGCATCATATTCAGCTGAGCTTTATGTTATTGCTGTTCCATCTTTAATTTCCGGTTATGGTTCTCTTGAGCCAGCGATTTTTCAGCATGTACCACGTATTGTTCTGCTTTCCCGTGTCCCAAGTAATACACGTATATTGTTACCTATTTTGTTGTTTCGTACTTCATTCCATTGATGAAGCTGCTCCTCAGGTGTGCCTCATACGGTGTGATCTCTGCCGTCGTTATGTCCTTGGGTGGTATCAGTCCACAATAGACGTTATCGACTTTCGTGAGGCGCTTAAGGTACTGGGACGTTGTCTCGACTTCTTTAGGGATTCATGCTTCAATTGATTGTGGGTACGATATTCTATTGGTGATTCAGCAGACACTGAGGCGGCGACTGTTGACTTGGAATCTTCGCGAAGTGGATCTCGTAGGGGGGCTGTAGCTCTTCGAGGGCACCCATTAAGGTCAGGATCTGATCCAGTCTTAAGACACTGTACAGCTTTATTAGGTTGTTTTCGTGTGTGTGTGTGCATGTGCGCTGGTGTTTGTACATGTACTTGATCGATCTTTGATGAGAGATTTTCTTTCCCTGAAATCAGGCTCAGCCTTCAACATTTTATAAGCACTCCAATTCACAGGTTGTATTTTACTTTCGGTTTCTCCGTCTCTCTCCTCCAACAGTGACCTCAGCATTTGCAACAGTATGTTACTAAAACTTCCTTCCTCCAGAAAATCACATTCTTTGATTGACATTTTTAACTGCTTTACATAAACTGGGCCATAATTATTTAGCATATATTGTGTTTTTTCTTGATCATTCCGAGTTGTCTGTCGACCCTCTTTTTGTTCGCTCTGGCTGGAGCCGATTTTCATGGATATTGGAAAAGTGTTCATCTCTCTCTGTCTTTCTCTCTGCCTGTAAATCTGTCTATCTGTCTATCTCTCTCTCTCTCTCTCCCTCTCTCTCTCCCTCAGTATGCCATAAGCTTCTCTTTGCCAATATAACTTGCTTTTACTCCAGAGGTCCCCTCTCATTGGGCGCGACCGCCTCATTGCCTTGGTTTTCACAAACCAAGAAACCATGTAACCGGTACAGCTTTGGCGACTCCAATGCTGCCCATGGTGGCTCCAAGTCTCAAACCACCGTTAATCTTGCTATCTCTTAAACTCTCGAGAGACGGCAATACTTTCCCTTGAGTTTTCCTCGAATACCGCGCGAGAGTTCACTGGTCCCTCTTCCTGGTTCATTTATTCTCTTCGAACGAGTCTCTATGTCGGATTACTTCAGCCACAACTCTTACCCCGAAACTATTCGATTCGGAACGCGACTCTGGGGCGATCCACTTATTCCCAGTCCTCTCACGCAAAGCGGCCAATTCAGCGCTCGAGATGAAGTGAAAGACCTTCAAGGCAGTGGCGCGTACACCTCCTGGGAATCTTCAAAATCTTACCCAATCGCAGGGTCCCAGGCGTTCCCCCTAGTTTACTGCGGTAGAATTTCAATCGACTCAACGCAAATACTACCAAGAGCAAAGAAAAAGTTTATTTTTGAAATTTGAAGAGTGGACCCGACACATTTGCAAGACGCCTCATAAAATGAACACCTGACGGTTTTCACCTATCCCCTTTATACTATATATCGTCTTGCCTTATCACACCTCAAGCCAGGAAC
>NW_025192694.1:0-3761 GCF_004010195.1 Chiloscyllium plagiosum | reverse complement strand
CCACAGGTCACCATTTGTCGCCACCATGCCCCATCTGTCTCCACCTGTCCCCACGGGGCCCCATCCATCACCACCAGGCCCCATCAGTCGCCAACCGGCCCAACCAGGACCCACCTGTCACCACCAGCCCCCAATTATCGCCACCGGTCTCCACCTGTCGCCACCGATCCCCACTTGTCGCCACCACGACCCACCTGTCTCCACCGGGTCCCACCGGTCCACACCTGTCGCTACCGGTCCCCACCTGTCTCCACCAGGACCCACCTGTCGCCACCGGTCCCCATTTGTCGCCACCATGCCCCACCTGTCTCCACCAGGCCCCATTCCGCCCTACCAGGACCCACCTGTCGTCACCAGGACCCACCTGTCGCCACCAGTCCCCATCCGTTGCCACCGGTCCCCATCTGTCTCCACCAGTCCCCACCGGGCCCCATCTGTCGCCACAAGGCCCCATCTTTCACGACCAAGTCCAACCAGGCCCCATTTGTCGCCACCAGGCCCCATTTCTCGCCACCAAGAGCCATCCGTCGCCACCAGGCCCCATCCGTCGCCACCAGTCCCCGTCCGTCGCCACCAGTCCCCATCCATCGCCACCAGTCCCCATCCGTTGGCACCGGTCCCCATCCGTTGGCAACAGTCGCCATCGGGTCTCAATCTGTTCCACCAGTCCCCATCAGTCTCCATTTGTCGCCACCGGGCCCATCTGTCGCCACCAGGTCCAACCACACCCCATCTGTCACCACCACGACCCATCTGTCACCACCTGGTCACACCGGTCTCCACCAGTTGCCACTGGTCCCCACCATTCGCCACCAGGCCCCACCTGTCTCCACCAGACCCCATCCGTCGCCACCAGTCCCCATCCGTTGCCACTGGTCCCCAACTGTTGCCAGCAGTCCCCATCTATCTCCACCAGTCCCCACCGGTCCCGCTCTATCGGCAGCAGGCCCATCTGTCACGACCAGGCCCAACCAGGCCCCATCTGTCACCACCTGTCTCCACCAGTCGCCGCCAGGCCCCGTCCGTCGCCGCCAGGCCCCGTCCGTCGCCGCCAGGCCACGTCCGTCGCCAATAGGCCGCGTCTGTCGCCATCAGGTCCCATCCGTCGCCACCAGTCCCCATCTGCCACTGGTCCCCACCAGACCCCATTAGTCCCCATCTGTCTGCCACTGGTCCCCACCTGTCACCACCAGGCCCCATCAGTACCCACCTGTCTCCACCGGGCCCCACCTGTCTCCACCGGGCCCCACCAGTCCCCATCCGTCGCCACCGGTCCCCATCTGTTGCCAGCAGTCCCCATCTGTCTCCACCAGGCCCCATCTGTCACCACCAGTTCCAACCAGGCCCCATCTGTCGCCTCCAGGTCCCACCTGTCATCAACAGACGTCTCCCATCGCCACCAGGCCCCACCCGTCGCCACCAGGCCCCACCCGTCGCCACCAGGCCCCGTCCGTCACCACCTGCCCCCATCCGTCGGCACCGATGCCCATCAGTCGTCATCGGGTCCCCATCTGTCTCCACCAGTCACCAACTATCACCACCAGTCCCCATCTGTCGCCAACGATCCTCATCTGTTGCCACCGGGCTCCATCTGTCGCCATCGGAGCCCATCTGTCACCAGCAGGCCCAACCACATCCCACCTGTCACCACCACGACCCACCTGTCTCCACCGGGTCCCACCGGGCTCCACCGGGTCCCACCGGGCCCCACCTGTCTCCACCAGGCCCCACCTGTCTCCACCAGGCCCCACTTATCGCCACCACGACCCACCGGTCCCCACCTGTCGCCACCGGTCCCCACCTGTCGCCACCGGTCCCCACCTGTCGCCACCGGTGCCCCTTTGTCACCACCTGTCTCCACCAGTCCCCGTCCATCGCCACCGGTCCCCATCTGTTGCCAACAGTTCCCATCTGTCTGCACCTGTCCCCACCGGGCCCCATCTGTTGCCACCAGGCCACATCTGTCATGACCAAATCCAAACAGGCCCCACCAGACGCCACCAGGACCCATCAGGCGCCACCAGGCCCAACCAGGACACACCTGTGTCCACCAGTCCCCAACTATCGCCACCGGTCCCCATCTGTCGCCACCGGTCCTCACCTATCTCCACCAGTCCCTACCGGGCCCCATCTGTCACCACCAGGCCTCATCTGTCACGACCAGTTCCAACCAGGCCCCACCTGTCATCAACAGTCGTCTCCTGTCGCCACCAGGCCCCGTCCGTCGCCACCATGGCCCACCTGTCTCCACCAGTCCCCATCCATCGCCACCTGGCCCCGTCCGTCGCCACCTGGCCCCATCCGACGGCACCGGTCCCCATCAGTCGTCATCGGGTCCCCATCTGTCTCCACCAGTCCCCAGCTATCACCACCAGTCCCCATCTGTCGCCAACGATTCCCATCTGTTGCCACCGGGCTCCATCTGTCGCCATCGGAACCCATCTGTCACCAGCAGGCCCAACCACATCCCATCTGACACCACCACGACCCACCAGTCCACCTCTGTCGCCACCAGGCCCCACCTGTCTGCACCGGGTCCCACCATGCCCCACTTGTCGCCACCGGTCCCCACCTGTCGCCACCCTTCGCTATTTGTTGCCACCATGCCCCATCCGTCGCCACCAGGCCACGTCCGTCGGCACCGGTCCCCTTCCATCGTCACCGGGTCCCCACCTATCTCCACCGGTCCCCATCCGTTGCTACCGGACCTCATCCATCGCCACCAGTTCCCGTCTGTCGCCACCAAGTGTCACTGGTTACTGATTTGTACTGACTCAAAAAAATTCTAAGTGTCACTGGTTACTGATTTCTTCTTTTTGGGCATTTTTCTAAGTTTTTCTGGTTACTGATTTCCCACCGTGGGAAATGCGTCAAACATGGCCTGAACACGGTGGCGAGACCGTCTGCTGAACCGCCGGGTCAAATCCAGCCGGGCCAGCCGGCCCCGAGCACTCAAAGTCGGTATGAGCTGTCACATTCGCTCCCATCACACTTTGGACCACTTGCCAACGTTGGAAATGCATGAAAGTCGGCCTGAACACGGGGGCCGGTCTGTTCTCGAAGGCGAGACCATCGGCAGAACCGCCGGGTCAAATCCGACCGGGCTACCCGGCCCCGAAGTCTCAAAGTCGGTATGAGCAGTCAAGTTTTCTCCCATCACAATTTGGACCACTTGCCACCGCTGGAAATGCATGAAAATTGGCCTGAACGCGGGGGCCAGTCCGCTCTCGAAGGCGAGACCGTCGGCAGAACCGCCGGGTCAAATCCGACCGGGCCAACCGGCCCCAAAGTCTCAAAATCGGTATGAGCAGCCAAGTTAGCTCCCATCACAATTTGGACCACTTGCCAACGTTGGAAATGCATGAAACTCGGCATGAACACGGGGGCCGGCCTGCCCTCGAAGGCGAGACCGTCGGCAGAACCGCCGGGTCAAACCCGGCTGAGCTACCCGGCTTAGAAGTCTCAAAGTCGGTATGAGCAGTCAAGTTCGCTCCCTTCTCAGTTTGGACCACTTGCCAACGTTGGAAATGCATGAAAATCGGCCTGAATGCGGGGGCCGGCCCGCCCTCGAAGGCGAGACCATCCGCAGAACCGCCGATTCAAACCCGACCGGGCTACCCGGCCCCGAGCACCCAACTGCCCTCTGAAGCCTTGGATTCGCCTCCTTGGAAAATGCACATCCAACATTACCAAAACGGGAACCCGAACACTAAACCTAAGTCTAACCTTTTCGCTAACCAGCAACCGAACACTCTCCCTAA
>NW_025192693.1:2771-3761 GCF_004010195.1 Chiloscyllium plagiosum | reverse complement strand
AGATCGTTGAGTCCAGGCAACACTCGTGTAAATGTTTTCTGTACTCTTTCTATTAATAAGACCCTTCCTATAACAAGGTGACCAAAACTGAACACAATACTCTAAGTGCGACCTCATCGATGTCCTGTACAACTGTCACATAACTTCCCAACGTCCCTACCCAGTGCCCTAACTGATGAAGGCCAGTGTGCCAAAAGCTTTCTTTATTGCCCTGTCTAACTGTGTCTCAACTTTCAGAGAACCGTGTACCTGAACTCCAAGATCCATCTGTTCCACTATATTCCTTAAGTTCCTACCATTCACCATGAAACTCTGACCTTGCTTTAACTTTCTAAAATGCAAGACCTCGCACTTATCTATATTAAACTCAATTTGCCATTTCTCTTCTCACTTCCCCAGCTGATCAAGATCCTGCTGCAATATCTGATAAGCTCCACGATTCCAGCTATTGTAATGTCATCTTTAAACTTCCCAATCATGCCTTGCAGATTTTCATCCAAATCATTGATATACACAATAAATAGTAATAGGTCCAGCTGAGGCACTCCGGAGAAAGTGAGGACTGCAGATGCTGGAGATCAGAGCTGAAAATGTGTTGCTGGAAAAGCGCAGCAGGTCAGGCAGCATCCAAGGAACAGGAGAATCGACGTTTCGGGCATGAGTCTCTCTTCAGGAATGATTCTCCTGCTCCTTGGATGCTGCCTGACCTGAGGCACTCCACAAGCCTCAGGCCTGCAGTCTGACAAGCATCCTTCCACTATTACCCTCTGCTTCCTACCATCAAGCCAATTAGAGAAAATTATTTGTCTTTGGTAAGGAATTAGTTTGGATGAAGGAGACAGAGAGAGGGATAATATGTGTATCCTCCAATGAGCAAGATGTGAATAGTGGTGTACCCAGGGATCAGTGCTGGGACTCAGCATTTCATGATATTTCTCAATGACTTGGATGAAGGAATAGAGAGCCATCTATCCAAGATTGTTGATCACA
>NW_025192693.1:975-1965 GCF_004010195.1 Chiloscyllium plagiosum | reverse complement strand
ATAGACCAAGCAGGGGAGGCAACACAGTGGTGTGTACAGTCAGAAGGGAGTTGTCCTGGGAGTCCTCACCATTAACTATGGAACCCATGAAGCCTCATGACAGCAGGTCAAACATGGGGAAGGAAACTCCTACTGATTTCCACATAGCACCGCACTCCCCTCCAACCTCAACTGAGCAGTCAGTCCTCCTCCATGTTTAACAACACTTGGAGGGAGGACTGAGGGTGGGAAGGATGCAAGATATACCCTGAGTAAGGGACTTCAAAGTCCACTATCAAGAGCCTCTCAGAAGCATCACTACTGAGCAAGCTGGTCAAGTGCCACCTGATTCAGCTGCTGGACTGGACCTGGGGCAGGTGGTGAGAGAACAAGAGGGAAAAACATACTCACTATCGCCCTCACCAATCTACCTGCTGCTGTTGTAGCTGTCCATGACAGTATCAGTAAGAGTGACCACTGCACAGTCCGTGTGGAGACAAAATCCCATCTTCACATTGAGAATACCTTACATTTTGTTCGGTAAGAGATACAGGATGTCAGGAAGAACTTTGTTTTTAGCAGCAATTGGTCATGACTTGGAAATTAGTGCCCTTTCAGGTGAGGCAGGTGAAGACACTCAGTGATTGCAATGGCAGATTGGATGGGCTCTTGATGGAAATAAACCTGCAAGGCCCTGGGGGTCGAGTAGGGGAGGGGGTGGGACTGATTGGATTGCTCCATGAAATGACAGCATTTACCTGACAGGATGAATGTTCTCCCCCTGTGTTGGAAATAGGTCTCACTCAATGAGGGGTTCACAATTGGGAGTTTGGATGCAGTAAATACAGGACAAATTGTTTCTCCAGGCAGGAGGGTCAGTAACCAGAGGGCACACATATCAGAAAGGGTCTGAAGGACAAGAGAGAAGATGGAACATTTTTATCCAACGAGTTCATGATGACTGTCTGCAAGGTGAATGGGAGTGGATTCAACAGCAACTTTCAAAAGGGC
>NW_025192693.1:0-955 GCF_004010195.1 Chiloscyllium plagiosum | reverse complement strand
GTCACAATAGGCCCAGTGACCTCTGTCTGTGGTGTATAAGACCTTACACACACTTAGTCGCACCTTTACACAAAGACTGGGAAAAACAGACAACCCAGTTTACAGAAGAGTGTTTTCTCAAGCAAAACGCTCTTGAAAACTCAGGGAACAGGCCAGACTAGATTTACCAGAATAAGTCAGCAAATCAATGGCAAAGCAACAGTGAACCAAAAGTAATGGCACTGAACAGTATATTCAATAGCACAACCATTGAGAGGGGAAGTGAGGAAGGGCAGGAGGTCAGAGAGCATGCTGTAGGGGTCTGAAGGCTCTGCTGTCAATGGTGGCTTGGAGGAAGCAGCAATGGGCAGGAGACCAGAGACAGAATGTGGAAGGGGGAGGGAGGGAATGTGAGTCTGCAACAGGACACAGAGTGAGGGAGGAGGGAGGCCATGAAGGCAATTGACTGGCAGTGAGGTCAGGGGTCTTTCTGGAATGACACTGGGTGTAAGAGAGGGAAGGGCCCCACTCCATATCAGACAAGTTGGGGTTTATGGAATATGGCTTCAGGAAGCTGGGAAAGGACATTGGAATCATATAGTTAGGAGGTGGGACAAACAGCAATTAGGGTTTCTGTGGTCAAGGGGCAGAGGTAGTGCAGAGACAGACAGTGTTGTTGAGATTGAATTAAGATACCTGCATGATGGAGAGGATGTGGGGTTTGCAGCTCAGATATTGGACAGTCCAGTGGGAAGGAGGCCCATGTTTACTGGTCCTATGGGAAGGTGGCCCATGCATACATCATCATAGAGTCATAGAGGTTTCCAGCATGGCATCAGGCTCTTCAGCTCAACTCACCCATGCCGACCAAGTCCCATTTGCCTGTGTTTGGCCCAATCCTCTCTGAATCCTTCCTGTCCATGTTCCTGTAAAAATGTCCTTAAAATGTAGTAATTGTACTCACCTCTACCACTTC
>NW_025192692.1:0-3760 GCF_004010195.1 Chiloscyllium plagiosum | reverse complement strand
TCACTTCGTGCATGCACCAATCTCTGGGTGAAAAAGTTACCTTAATATCCCTCTAAAATGTTGCCTCTATCACCATAAACTTTTACCCTTTCTGTTTGGAATCCCATAACCTGGCAGAAAGACCTTGGCTAATTATACTATCCATGCAACTTAAGAATTTGATAAGCTCTATTATATTTTTCTTCAGCTTCCGAAGTTTCAGGGTTATTAAGCCCCAGCCAGTCCAACCTCTGCCTCCAGATCACAGGCTCCAATCCTTGAAACTTCTTTTCTGTATCCTCTTAAGTTTAGCAATATCCTTCCTGTCGCAGATTGATTCCAATTCAGTACAGTATTGTAATTGTGGCATCACCAGCAACCTGCACAGTCGCAAAATGACATTTGCTATGAAGTGAAATACAGGTACTGTTCCTTTAAGAGAGGTCAAATGCTGTTTTGTGCTGATACCCACTCATACACCTTTTTGACAGCCTCAGCGTGTCCTGGAAGTTTGGAAATATGAAGCATTTGGATGCGAAACAATTACCTGTGTTTGTTGCTATTTTGACAACGATTCGAAATAAACCAAATGGTATAAATTCGACCTCAGAAGACAAAAATCCATGCGACTTTGAATTTATTGTTTTTGCCAAACTCGAAACAATGGTCAATCCAATATTTGTGGTGCAAAAGCAATAGGCATTTTGAAAGTCAGAGAGATTATCTGCCATCGAGAGAACAATTATCTTCGAGAGAGACTGCCATTCAAAAACACTCTGTCAAAGGTACCTTTCTCAGATCCACAATTCTCCTATGAAAGACAGAAGTCTCTCCAGGGAGATCATCAGCGGAATGCAGACAGATACCGACGATGACCGCCGCTGTCTGGTTGTGAAATTATTTTGGTTTAAATTTAATGACTTTTTTTATTGGTACAGTACATTATTATGGGTTTGGATGCAGATGATAAGCAGTTAAGAGAAAGGGAACTTACCGTTGTAAATCGCTTTGGTTAATGTTCACGTTTAGAGTTACGTAATAATTTAAGAAAACACTTCAAATATTGGAATTTGCGAGTTCTCTGTCACTCATACTTGAGCAGATTACGACACAGAGTGAGCTTTCTGCGTGTTTGCTTTAATTACAACTCCTGTACTCAATGCACTGACCAATGAATGCAAGCAGGATAAATGACTCCTTCGCTATCTTATTTCGCTGTCACTCCACTTACCTGAAACTATGATCCTGCACCTGTCTCATGGTTCAACATCTCTCCCTGGGGTCCCATCGTTAATTTTATAAAACCTGCCCTGCTTTACATTGTCAAAACGCAACACATTTATCTAAATTAAACTGGTTCTGCAACCCCTGACAATTCTATACTGAGGTGCCATTATTCACTGTCCGCTACACAACCTTTTCCTTATGTCATCCAAAAACCAATTACCATGGACGTATTCACATTCAAATCTTTTATCTCAGCAATGAAAATCTGTTGCGTCAGCACTGATATTTGCGACTCATTGCTGGTAGTGAGCTTCCAGTCTGAAAATCAAGCCTCGACCACCAGACTCTGCCTCCTACTGTCAATCAAATTTTGTCGTCAATTGGTCAGCTCATCCTGGATCCAGTTGTGTTCTCACCCGACTAATCTGTCTTCCATGCCAAACCTTATCGAACGCCTCGCTGAAGTCCTCATGGACAAGGTCTACCATACTGCCTTCATCAATCGTCTTTGTCACATCGTCAGATGACAAGCAAATTAGTCGGGCATGATTTCCTAATCGCAAAGCTATTTGACTATCAGTAATAAGGCATGGCCTTTGCAATCCCTGAGAATTCCCTCCAAGAACATACCCATTAGCGCACTTTTCAACAGTTTCCTCGGTTTTCGGATCACTCTTTCCTTTTCTCGGGCCACAGTTCCTGTGGACATAAATGTCACCTGGTTCGTGAGCTTCAAACACTATTGTTCGCAGACTGGGTAGGCTCAGTTTTAGGAAGAATTCAGGCTGGTTTATTTCATCTGCCAAATTAACAGGGCTATGATCAAAGCAGAGTAGCCTCAGAAATTACGCAGATTCGATATTGAAAAGCAGTGCATCAATATTGCAAGACACACACGCACCCACGCACGCACATGTACACACATACACATGCACCCACACATTATTCTCCCCCCGAACGTATTGTATTCACATAAGCTACTTATGTGATCCCATCCTGGAACAGATAGAATTGATTGAATAACAAATGCATCTTCACGAGTGGTAAAGGATGACTGAGGAGATTTCAGCGTGTACCCATTACTGGAAGATGAAACATGGTCAGAAATTGAATATTAGGCCGTTCCTTCTCAGGCAGATTACAATTTCACCCTATTTTTGTTTAATCACACAATAGTGTTATTCGATCCCAAACTAGATCATGTGACCTCTCCTTGAACGTTACCCGACTTATACTGTATCACATTCCTTGCTCTGTGTCGGTGCGTCATTGCTGCGGTCATACACAGCACCATTTCCACAAGCAATAAATGTTTATGTTTTGTTTATGTTTTGTTTATGTTTTGTGCCTACATAATTAAAAACTAAAATAATTAATGTTTTCACAAGATATGCATTAAAATATATGTTTCTTCCTCTTATATTGCATCTCCACATGTATTCTCCATACAAGAGGAAATGTCAACAAGGTATGCAGCAGTTACACTCTCCTCAAAATGTAATATTCCCAATAAGAAAATGCTGCATTATCAGGTCTAAACTGCTAATCCTTCATAACGGCATACCTTCATTGCAAGAGTGAGTAAAGAGAAAGCTATTTGAAAGGTTTTGGAAACAATTGTGTTTTTAGTCCCAGTTTTGGGAATTGTATCGACCCACAATGCATCATTTGTCGTCTCAGAAATAGTCTGGACAAAGGCATAAAATATCCCATGTTCACACCTGAAACCCCTTGTAAGAAACATCATTGTTCCATTGACCTTACCAAAACACTCGCTGAGTCTGCGAACTAACTTGATGTGATTCCTGCACCAGGATACGCAAAGTCCTGTGAATTCTCACTCCATTTCCTTAAATTGATGTTGTTTCATTCTTTCCCCAAACAAACATCCAATGCTTTGGCAAGTTTTTTTTTACACATGAAGGTTTGTTCACTGCCCTCCCCATTGAATCCCATCGTGTATCCCTTTGCAGACGCTCTGCCAGTTGACATTTTTAAAAATAAATATCCTGGTGTATCCACAAATCTAGCTCCTGTCCATTGAGCCCATTCACCCAAATCATTTAACTCGATTGTAAATTTTTGATGAACTGAAACCGATTCCAGATGAATTCCATTAGTTGCAGCTTTCCAACTTAAAAGAACTAACTACCGCTACACTGTATTTCCTGATATTTAACTAGCGCTTTCCGTTTCATTTAAATGGCCAGAAAGAATGTGTGGCCTCACCCTGTGCAGTGCAATGTACCCAATGGGCTGAATACTTCATTCTGTGATTGATTCACACCTTAGTGGGTTAGAATGGTGTTTGCCATTTTAGAGAAATGATCCCAATTGGCTGAATGGAATCTTCGTCTAGCTCTGTAATAGCATTGAGCATTTGAGTGAATGAACAACACATGTGATAGGAGCAGCAGTTGGCCATTTGGTCTCTTGAGCCTGCCACCCAGTTTGGAAAGATCAAAAACCCTGAAAACCTCTTTCCTGTCTGTTCCAAGAAACACTGATTCATTTGCCCATTAGCTTAGCCTTGAATACCACAAATGAAGGGCTG
>NW_025192691.1:0-3760 GCF_004010195.1 Chiloscyllium plagiosum | reverse complement strand
AAAGAACAGATCTACTTATTCAGCAGCAATCAATAGTTTTTTGAAACTATTCTGAACAGTAATACGTTTTTAGAAATATTATTTAAATAATCACTGGAGACAGATTTCAACATGATTGTGAAACATTAAAGAGATGCCAGACATATCTTGCCAAAAAAAACTTCCAGAAGAAGGCTTGCTGACGCAATGTTGACTTCTCCACCTCTTACTTTTGCCTGGCCTGTTTCGTACTTCCAGCCTCCTACAAGTCTACTTTGGATTCCAGCATCTGCATTATTTGTCTCCAGCTAAAAGAAGTTACCAATCGAAATATTTGTTAATATTATTATTAATATTACGAGCTTTTTTGTAAATAGCAGAATCACTTGTTTTTGTCTGTATGAAGGGCAAATGGAATTTGATAAGACATGGCCTGTAAATGGAGAATAAAATTCAAGGAGTCACTCGAAATAAAAATTGACGGAATTGAACAAAAAGTGTACAGCCATTTCCTTTGGAATGCAGCGTAGAAACATCCCAAGGCCGAGAGGTTACAAAAATCGTTTACATCTGAAATAACGAAGAACCAACGGCTGTCCATCGAAGTATCCGTCAATAATCAGGTATTTCACAAGATTGCTCCCATAGAAGGAAAGGGGGCGGTCCAGTTAGCACGTTGTGTACCAGCATTGTAACGTAAAATGTATAAAAATACTGTCTTTTTACTGTAAAATCAGAGTATATCATTGATTGCTCTTCTGATCTGACTTGAAGATTAAGAAAACCACTATGCGTTCACGTCAAACCCAGATTCGAGGAAGATCCTTTAGTTCTGTCCCTGCATTAAAAGATTTTTGATTGAATAATAGGCCACTCCGTGCCGGTATTATGTGTGCCTACACACTCTTTGTCACTGGTCAGTGAAATCTAACCAGTACACAAGCATTTTATAGAACAGAGGGAGAAATGAAAACTTAGATAGGGGCATACACGACATAGAGCAGTCATTAGACAAGATCAACGTTAGCATGATCAGCATCATTTGAAGTTAGAGGATCGATTCAACAGCCTAAAATTGACAGGAAAGATGCTTCTCCTGAACCTGATGGTGAGTGTGTTCATGTGTTCTATTGTTTGCCTGACGGAAGCCGTTGTAGGAGATTATTACTGGGATGGGAGTGGTCTCTGTTAATGCTGGCAGCCTTTCTGTGGCAGCGAACCATTACAATGGAATCCACGAATGGAAGGTTCACTTTCGTGATGGTCTGAGTTTAGTTGTTAGAGAGATTATTCTCATTGCACCACGTCACAAAGCCCTCTAACTCACTTTTGTATTTTGGCCCGTTGTTGTTTGGTATCTGTTCTCCTGTGGCGCTATCATCAGCCGAACTGTGGATGGTGTTCGTTCGGAATTTGACATCACAGCTGTAGGTGCACTGGGAGTACAATCGCGGGTTGGGGGCACCGCTTTAGGTGTACAGGGAGCACACTAAGGAGCTGACAACACAGCCGTGGGTGAACACGTAATAGAGTTAGTGGGCTGAGGACATAGCCGTGGGTGTACAGGGAATACAGTAGAGGGCTAAGGACACAACTGTGGGTGTACAGGGAACACAGTTTGGGGCTGAAGGTACAGCCGTGACAGTACAGGGAGTACTGCAGCGGTCTGAAAACACAGCCGTGGGTGTACAAGGATTACAGTAGGGCAATGAGGACACAGCTGTGGATGCATAGTGAGTACAGTAGGTGGCTGAGGGCAGAGCCTCAGGTGTGTAGTGAGTACTGTCAGGGGCTGGAAACACAACCGTGTGTGTACAGGGAGTACAGTAGAGGGCTGCGGACACAAACGGGGGTTTACAGTGAGTAATGTAGGAGGCTGAGCACACAGCCGATTGTTTACAGAGAGAATGATAGGAACCTGAGGACACAGCCATGGATGTACATGGTGTACAGTAGAGGGCGGAGGACACAGCCATCAGTGCACAAAGGCTTCAATAGGCGTTTGAGAGCACCGCTATGGGTGTACAGTTAGTACTGTAGGGTGTGAGGGCCCAGCCGTAGGTATACAGGGCGTACACTAGGGGGCTGAGGATATAGCTATGTGTGTAAGGGAGTATAGTAGGGGGTTGCAGACATAGCCATGGGTATACAGCGAATACAGGAGGGGGCTGCGGATCCATCCTTCAGGAGCTCCAGTGTTGAGAGTTATTGTGGAGAAAGTGCTGTTGCCTATCTTCACTATTGCGATCTGTGAGTCAGAAAGCTGAAAAATCCCAGTTGCAGGGAGCGGAGCCGAGACAAATCTCAAATCTTACTGAGTTTTGAAATCAGTCTTGAGGGTATAATGGTGTTGAAGGCGCAGCTTTATATGATTAGCAGGAGGCCAACTTAGGTGTCCTTGTTTTCCAAATGTTCAGGGTTGAGTACAAGTTAGGGACATACTGTCCGCTGTGAACCAGTTGTGTTGGTGGGCACATTGTGGGAGATTGTGACAGCCTAAAAGACTGAAGTTGAATTGGTCTATAAGCAGCCTTTCGAAACACTTCATGATTTTGGAGTTCAGAGCCACTAGGCGGTAATTCTGAAGGCACATTGCATGTGTTTTCTCACTTACGGTGATGATGGTGATCTACTTGAACCAGGTTAGGACTTAGACTAGTTGGAGGGAGAAGGTGAAGATGTNNATTTTCCCCATTTCCTTGTTGGTTTTCAGCACCCGGATGTTCGGGGAGCCGACGATGCGATTGTACAGCTTCAGGACGTGAGCGAATCATGTCTTGACAGACTAAGCCTTCGCCAGAATAGGACATCATGCGGTCAGAGTTCATGCAAGGACAAGTTATTGGGATTGTGTCCCAGTTGGTCCCTGCCTTCTCTGGATTGTGCATTTCGGGGTCCAGGCCGTATCACGGTCGGTGTCTTTGAAAATCCAGGATTTGTCAGGGGTTTGTCTCTGTCGTCAGGGATTACTCAGAGGTGTGTGTCTGTGGGTCCCTGCCTTATCAGGGTTGTAGCTCTTTCGTTCAAGGGTTTATCAGGGCTGTGTATCTGTGTTAACGGGCCTCTTACGTTTTGTGCTGCTGTGGATCCTGCCCTTTTCATGATTATGTCTCTCTAGGTCCCTGCTTCACAAGGTAATGTCTCTGTCTGGCACGGCAGACTCAGGGTTATCTCAGTAGGTCCCAACCTCGTCAGGGTTGTGTCTTTGGGCGTCCTGACTTTCTCAGGATTGTACCTTTATGTATGAGTGCTTTCTTGTGATTGTGTCTCTGTGGGTCGGGGCCATGTTAGGGCTGATTCGCTGTCGATCTTGGTCCTTGTATGGTTATGTATCTGTGGGTACTGGCATTCTCACAGATGTGTCTCTGTGGTTTTGGACCTTCGCAAAATTGTTTCTCTGTGGTTCCAGGGCTTCACAGAGGGTGTGCGTCTGTGTGTCCTTGCCTTCTCAGGCGTGTGTCTCTGTGTGTTCGGGCTGTGGCAGGGTTGTGACTCTGTGTGTCAAGGCCTTCTCAGGGTTTTAGCTCTCGAGGATCAGGGTTCTGTCTACAGTCTCGGTCTTTTCCGAGTTATATCTGTGTGGGTCAACGCACTCTCAGTGTTGTGTGACTGTTGGTAAACGCCTACTCAGCGCTTTGTCTCTGTGGGTCCTGGCCTTCTCAGCATTGTGTCTTTGTGGATCCAGCACTTTTCACACTTTCCAACACAGAGAGATCCCCAAACATACATTACAACCACACACACATGTCCCTCTCACACAGCTCCCCACACTATCACAAAG